>NW_020438999.1:115385-133426 GCF_000699045.2 Agrilus planipennis | reverse complement strand
TTTATTCAATTCTTTACAAGCTATTTATACAAAAATTATTTACATTAGTTTAATGGCAATAGTTAGTTCAGCAGTTTACATATGTGTGTGTAAATGTCTATGACCTAGTTAGCCGCACTGTACCGCGATTTTACTAAGTCGGTAGAAATGATGAACTTTAATTATTACACATTTGAATTGTTTACTGCTATACCGAGTGTTCCCACATAGTGAACATCCAAATATTGTCATAGGAAAAATAGATACCATATGCGAGTATTGTCATGCACGGAAATTTAAAGGCGAAACCGCTGGTCAGTTTACCAGCCTCAGATGTACCACCACCACAATTACTTGCATGTATGACTGGAAAAACACCAGATTCCAATCAGTTTCTGAAAATATACATTACATTAATATGTCAGGAAGGAAATTGCAGTCCGGTTTTTAAGGTTCAAGGCCAAATTTATCACCGAGTAGGTTCACTTCTGCCGATGTCTAATGAAACTCCAAAATTTCTTCAAATATACTTTGTTGGTAAGGAAGAAATTGAAACAGACCAACGTTGCTCTAATATTCAGTGACTACAACGAGATATTATTCAAATATAACTACCTCTACTTCATAATCATAATCAACTAATCCATGTCAACATGAACGAAGGTTCAATGCACCTCAAACGAACGAAGTTGCCGTAGTCATTGTTGATAACGAATGTAGTCATCGTGATATTATTATCCAACGTCGAAGTAATAAATTGCAACGTATTGCTGAAACACATCGTATAGCTATGAAGCGCTGCAATATCCGCTAATTTGGTTATCACTTCAATATTGAACAAATAAATCCAACTACAGGTTTCGAAACTAACAAAAAAGTGTCAGCTATGCAATTTTATGCTTATCGAATTATGACTAGAAATGGTGAATATTGTTGTGGGTTGTACCTACTAGCTAGGAAATTTATTCTTGGAACACGATAAGTACAGGTTTTCCCGTGACCAGCTACCTGAACTACCCCGTGCTACAACCAAACTTACCTACAATAGCAACTTTTATCTTCTATTTTTAATTCCCTTATGTATTTATATTTTACTTTACTCTTGTTTTTTTATTCCCGCTGTTTGGTTGTAGTTTCCTACTTAATCCCTTCTTTTCCTCTATTTTTTTTTGACTTCCTTACTTTCTTCGTGCAATCATCTTTTTTTCTCTTCTTTTTTATTTTTAGTCATTTTTATCGTAGAACCACCGCTCTTCTTTCTAACACTATATTCTCATGCATGCCCTGTCGTTTCCTATAGTTAGTTTTTTTATTTTTTTCCGCGAAGTTAACGATAAAAGCGAATTCGTTTTTATCATTACCTTTCGCCCTTCTCTTATCACCCCACCATCATCCCAGTCTCAACCCCTCTTTTTCCCAACCCTTGCGTGGTACTGGGGTTTGTATAAATAACCGTGTATTCCACAGTACCAGCATCCCTCGATCGACCTTCACAGCGAGCGAATCTTCTCAGCATACAGCAGCTTTCTTTTTTCACAGATAAACTCTACCAGAGGTAAGCAGTGGACCAGTAGCCCAGCCGACAGAGGTAAAGATATCAAATTTATTACAACTAACCGACATTCACTGGGACCGAGTACGCAACGTCCCTTTGAATTAACTCAATCCCCAATAATTTAATCAACTAACCAAATTTCTCAACTCATTCTTTATACAACAAACGCAGACACATTCAACAATTACACCACGGAAACTCCGACTACCAAGAATCCCAGAACCACTTCTCCCGACGAGCAACCTTTCCGTGTGGTGAAGCGTCCCAGAAACCGTTCCTCTTCGTACTCCTCTGCATGTTCCTCCTCATCCAAATCCCAATCCCCAAGACCCGAAACTTTCCTTCCTACATTCACTGCACTTATCATAAATATCCCCACCAAATTTGCGAACCAAAAAGACCTGTTCACCACCTTGAAAAGCCTGCCATCCTTTCTTTTCCTATCACTTACCGTCTTTCGAGATAACAAGGCCTTGGTCACTTCTCGTGATCCTGACCTTATAAACAAATTAAAACCCTTACGATCCTTGTTATCTGAAAAGATACAAATCCAATTACAAGAAAAGAAATCCAAAAAGACTTTACTACCTACTCCAAACACCCGTAACCACAAACCTACATTTTCCTGTGTAGCCCGCTCAGTAGATTTAAACATCTCTTCGACTGATATCCTCACCGCTCTCAAGGAGCAAAACATTGAAGCCAAAAACGCCTGGCGCATTAAGTCCAGGCAAACGGGCGAGGATACATTCTTGTTCCGTATAATCTCCACTTGCCCCAAATCGATTGACACCCTATTATCAAAAGGCTTCAAGATGTTCTCTCGCAACTACCGCTGCGAACCGTCCCAGTCTCCCGGCCCTCAGCCACTCCAATGCGGAAAATGCTTCGTATTTGGACACAATTCCACTTCGTGTCAACAAAAACCTCTCTGCTACCGCTGCGGATTGAAACACGACCCTGCAACCTCATCCTCTCCTTGCACCAACTGCAAGGGCAAACACCTTGCCTTTGACAGTAAATGTCCCAAGCGTCCTGATCCAAAAACCCTTACTCCTTCCAAGACAGCCCCGGTTAAGTGCGTAGATCCGCCAGCCGAAGAAATCTCTGACGACGACGATTCGTCTACAGAACTCACATCCAATCCCGAACCCGAACGTTTCACCAGGATCGAAGACGTCATTCTCACTCACCGACGCTGTTCACATACTAGCCTTACAGGAAACGCTATCGAACAGAAACGAAAGATACCATGCCGCACAATCCGCATTTACCGCAACGACAAGCGCTTACGACTTAGAGGTACAGCGCTACTAATACACAACACACTCGCCTCTAGTCGCTTTTTCCTACCTCCTCAATTCCAGGAACTTGACTGTGTTGCAGCAACACTACATCTACGCACCGGCGATATAATCGTTATATCGTTCTACAACAGTCCGACCGTCAGGCTTCCTGTCGAGTTCCTAACCTACGTATCCACCATCCCTAGAGCCATAATTTTAGGAGATTTCAATGCGCGACACACTTCTTTCGGCGACTCCGCAACAAATCGCAACGGACGCATTCTTTCTAACGCGCTTCTCTCTCTAAATCTGTTCCGCGTTCAAAACACTAACTTCACGTTCCTTAGTCACCTTGGCTCCTCTATTCCCGACCACATACTCTGTACGGACAGAGTCGCGTACCTATTTTCTGACCATTGCGAAATAGGGACACCAATTACTAGCGATCATTTACCGCTCACGGCCACACTTAATATACAAACGCGCAAAATAGCACAAAATGCATATAAAGAAATCCGGGATTATAAAAACATAGACAATTTTATCGCCATCAACGGCCAACGTTATCCGAGTTGAATTGTCAAACGCATCTCAAGTCATCAAAAACACAGGTGATGTGTGCCTAACTGAAATTACATGCTTCACTGCTGATACAATGTACAATTGTTACTCGGCGCAGTTTATATTCATCCTGGATCAAGTATCCCAGACAATGGTTTGTTGTTGCACCAAGCATTACTCCCATATGTACACCACAGCCAGTGTGTACCGATGCTCTATGAAGTTGATGCAAACATACCAGTTCTTCTTTGTGGCGACTTCAATATAAACGTCCAAACTGATAACGCATTTCTTAACTTTATGAAGAATATGTTCAATCTCGAATGCTCTTCAGATGTTAATAAATCTACAACACTAGGAGGAACAACTATCGATGTGACTTTCTCTAGACACATTACACTTGAATTACTACCTGTGATTTCTTACTTCTCGTATCATCCTCCACTCCCGGTCTGAACTTCGAGACATCAACATCAACTTCAGCAGCGCTCGACATCAACTACTGGAAAGGAGAGTCCTACAACGACAGAAAATAGTCTTTCTTAAGACTAACCAGCACCATGGAGATAGACAAGGGGTTCGTAATCCCGAAGAAGACGAGGAAGATTACATACGACCAAAGAACGGCCAAGAAGATAGCTACTTCCTACAGTTTCGGAGTTCTACAGAGCGAGTCTACGGACGCACCTAGAATCCCACCAGTAATAATACATTACAACGAAGACTGGAACCTAATACGCAAAAAACTACAGCTAAACTAAACATAAACTTCGACAACGCCAGGAATACCAAAAATGGAATCAAGATAATACCACGAACCGAGGAAGACCACAGCAAGCTGACAGCCTTGTTGGACAAACTAGACTACTACTACTTCATGTATACATGCGATCGCAACCGCCCGATCAAGTACATAATGAAGGGTATCCCTACTTCACTATCATGCGACAACGTCCTCAACGACCTACGCGACACAACAGTCCACAGAATGAAGAGCCGGTCCAAGGAGATTCCCCTGGTTCTGATTATTGTGCCCAAAGAAATGGAAGCGAAAGTCATGGATATCAAGACATGTTGCCACTTACGGGTTTCAATAGAGATATACCGTCAACAACGCCGACCCACACAATGCCATCGCTGCCAGCGCATTGGACATGTCTAAAGAAACTGCAGGATTTCCCACGGTGCGTAAAATGTGCAGACCTTCACCTCTCATCACAATGCACAAAACCAAAGGAAGAAAAAGCAAAGTGCCGCAACTGTGAAGGACTACACCCCGCTAGCCACCGGGGTTGCAAAGCTTTCTCGATCAAGAAAATAACCAAACCACGAGAGGACATCAAACCAACCAAAGCCACCACTTCTAGCGTCCGACAAGGGATCTCCTACGCGAAAGCGACAGCGGGATAACCAAAACCGGAAAACTCCGAAGCAGAGATAACAACAATCTTCGACAAACTCGACCTGACGACGTTCAAGACTGCGATTATCGACTTAGCCAACCATCTCAAAGGTGCAACAACTTCAGGCGAAATTCTACTACATCTATTGGGTAACGCCCATATCCTTCTGAAACTCCTCAGCAAATAAAATGTAGTACAACATGTGGCTGAAGAGGGCCTCGCGGCCCTAGAACGGCCTGAGGGGGAGATGTTTTAGTCGGTAGGCGTCCCCCAGGACGAATCCGACACTACCCGGTCGTTCGGGCGGCCAGGTGTCTTTTGAAGATTTCCTCTCCTCCACGAAAACAAAAAAAACTACGCTTTATACCGGACAGACCGAGAGAACAGATTAGGTGGTGGTACAGCCGTGTACGTTAAGCTCTCGCTCGAACACTATCCCGTTGCCGTTGTGTCTACAGAACAAATAGAAACGTCTGATAGCAGCATACCGACTGCCAGACCGCCCAATCACAGCAGAGGACCTAGTCGATATCAGAAGTAGCAACAAAAGCGCCGGCGACTTCAATTCCAAACATTCCCCTTGGAAGAGTCGCAGAACAGACGCAAGCGGCACGGTCCTGTACAACTAGGCACAAACCAGGAACGTAGTAGTAGTCGGACCGGATGAATCTACATACCACGCAGTAAACGGTGCATGGCTGCCAGGCGTTTTGGACATCGCCATCTTGAAAGACGTCGCGCAGGACTTCACGCTGTCGGCGGTAAGTGAGCTTTCCTCTGACCACAACTCAGTTATTTTGTCTATATGTGACAACAACAACAGCACCGTCTACGAAAGAAAGTCCACCTGTTGGCCAGCATTTACCGACCATCTTCAGGAAAATTTTAATATTAGCTAATAATATAATACTTCTGTGTCTTCCTAGTCACACGACCCAGTTTTTACAGCCAGTTGATCGCGCATTTTTCAAATCTTTTAAGAGCTATTATTATGCTGCTTGCAATTCATTTCTACGAGCGATTCCAACAAGAGCTATTAACAGACTGCAGTTTGGTAATTTGTTAGCACAAGCATGGGCAAAATCGGCGACTGTTACTAACATAACATCGGCTTTTCGTGCTGCAGGCATTGCTCCCTTTAACCCTACTGTAATACCCGACTACGCATTTCTCAATCAAGACGAAGCTCTTAACCAAAATAATAACATGACTCCTGAAGACGACGTAGCAACTCTCGGAGAAAATTTCAATCAAGAGAAAGATGTAAGAATATCAGACAATGGAGAAATCACAAATAGTGGCACAAAGGAAACACCCGGAAAAATGTTAGATACCATCTGTCCAGTTCCTAGTACCTCAAAAGTCAATACAGCTAGAAAACGTGGTCGACAGTTTGCAGAGATTTTAACATCACCTGAAGATCTCGAAAATATGAAATCTTTAGCAGAGAAGAAAGCAAAATTTTTTGCTAAAACAGAAAATAAGAAGCCAAATGTACCAGCTAAGTTAATAAAAAACAAAAGTTGTAGAAGAGATACGGATTCGTCATCCGATAGTGACATTAACGTAGCTTTACAAAATGATTCAGACAGTGTCACGGATGGCGAGAGTGACTGTGTTGGCTGCGGGGAGAATTGTGAATATACTTCAAGTAAAGAGGACTGCTACAGTGCATTTGTTGTCATAGATGGCTTCACGAGGGTTGTACCACGTTTCCCAATCATTGTATCCGATGTGGCAGAAAAGAAAATGTGAAAAAATGAGTTTTTTTCTGTCGCGCCGCTTATTATTTGGCCACAATTCCACATCATCAACAGAAACCGCTTTACTACCGCTGCGGTTTGAAACATGACCCTGCCACCTGCACATCCTCTCCTTCCTGTACCAACTGCAAGGGTAAACACCTTACCTTTGACAGTAAGTGTCCAAAGCATCCCGATCCAAAAACCCTTACTCCCTCAAAGACAGCACCGGTTAAGTGCATAGATCCACCAGCCGAAGAAATTTCAGACGACGACGATTCTGCTACTGAACTTTCCTCCAATCCCGAACCCGAACGTTTCACAAGGATCGAAGACGTCATTCGATTCACTTATTTATGCACGCCGTTCCTATACCCGAACTCCAGGCTCGTCGAAGACGTTGTAGCCCGACACACCGCCCAATTCTCCAGGCGCAAAATGTCATACCTCATGAGAGGCAATTATGTCGACATATCTATCACACACCTACAGACACCCATAAACCTACTCCCACTCATAAATCCCTACCAATCTTATCGGTGGCTCATCACCCCCACTGACTTACATTCACTGACCTAAAGATATCGACTGACAACGCGTGCGGCTGGAAACGAAAAAAGAATAGCGTCTTACATACACTACTCACCGACGCTATTCATATACTAGTCTTACAGGAAACGCTATCAAACCGAAATGAAAGATACCATGCCGCACAATACCGCATATACCGCAACGACAAACGCTTACGACTTAGAAGTACAGCGCTACTAATACACAACACGCTCGTCTCTAGTCGGTTTATCCTACCTCCCCAATTCCAGAAACATGACTGCGTTGCAGCTACACTAAATTTCCGCAAGGGCGATATAATCGTTATATCGATCTACAACAGTCCTACCGACAAGCTTCCCGTCGAGTTCCTATCCTACGTATCCACCATCCCTAGAGCCATAATTTTAGGAGATTTTAATGAGCGACACACTTCTTTCGGCGACTCCGCAACAAATCGTAACGGGCGCATTTTTTCTAACGTGCTTCTTTCTCTAAATCTGTTCCGCGTAAAAAACACTCACTTCACGTTCGTTAGTCACCTTGGCTCCTCGATTCCCGACCACATACTCTGCACGGACAGAGTCGCGCCGCTTTTCTCGGACCATTGCGAAATAGGGACACTCTGCGCAGTATACAAACGCGCAAAATAGCACAAATATCATATAAAGAAATCCGGGATTATAAAAACATAAACAACTCAAATATTTAGGAATCACTCTCACACACACATTGAACTCGACGGCAGATATAACAAGAACGCTCGATACGGTACGCAAACGTGCAAACCTAATCTCTTACATAAATGGGCGTATAAAGACCTGCAGCACGGAAACACTACTTCACACTTACAAAACATTTGTGAAACCCCTAATTGACTATCGTTCACCAGCCCTAACTCAAGCCACACAAAAACACATACACACAATCCTCACTACCGAAAGACGCATTCAACGCAATATTGGTAGATTAGACAGATTTTTCCTGTCCAATTTATACAAGATATCGTCAAAATTACACCGATCCCTACATGAATTACTGAATTACAAATCAAATTTACCACTAGAGCCATCCATATTAACAATCCTATCTCAACAAGAACCCTATCCCACATTCCACGCAGAATAAGACGTAAACCCAAACAAAGCAATCGTTCAATTATTCAAGAAATCTTTTGTGCTTTACATTTAAAGATAACATTCTGGTGTTTAAGTGGGTAATTTTTGTTGGATAATTAAGTGAACGCCCAGTTATTCGTTACTGAGTTAACAACAACGACAATTACGCCGACCACCCGAAGAATTCGAACCATCTTCAGCGTCGTGACGTAACAAATTAGCGCAGCCAGTAGGATTCTTCTGGAAACAAGAAAATCTTTCCTCAAACATCAACGTCAGTGGACTGGAATAATTGGTGGATTCAACTTCAATCAACCACTGAACTGGTCACTGAAGGAACACAGAGAAGCCGCTACAAATTATCCAACCGCAACATATTGGCTTACGAGGAGTTCAAATTCCATCCCTTATATATTGGGCATATTTTATTATAATCTGCTGGTGAGTAAACTTATTTGATTGTTCTTTTTTTTGTGTGCTTCAAATTGAGTAGAGAGCAAAATGTCCATTCCCTGGGAAACTACTGACAGAATAACCGAAAAGGGAATTTCAGACTCTATTTTTTCTACTCTTTTAAATAATTTATCAGTTTTTGATGGTGGTAAAAATGGTATTTCGCTTTCACATTGGTCCAAGGTTCTAGATAATTTAATAATTTCATGTAACAGTTCGCAAAGACAAATTGTAGGTAATTTTATCCTTGCAAAAATTCAAGGTGAACCCCGTAGGTTGTTGCAAAACCGTAGCTTATTTTCTATCACAGAGATTCTTGAATTTCTAATTGATACTTACGAAGATGAAAAATCCTTCGAACAATATGTTTTAGAAATGTTCACCATGGTACCTAAAGATAATTCAGCACAAAATTTGCACTATGATGTCGCTAAACTTGAAGACGCTATTTTAAGATTTACTATTCCTGATAAAGTTTCCGATTTTGTAGACAAATTAGCGATTTTAGCCTATCTTTCTAAATTACCTCCTACCATTAGTAACATTCTGCAATCTAAAAATTTGAAAACTCTTCGTAAATGTTTTGAAGAGGCGAAAAACATTGAAAAAGGTTTTAAATTAAGATCAGTTAATAATGCGGTTTCAAGACAACTTAGAGGAGAAATATTGACCCCAAAATTTGATAAAAATAAAGATAAGGTAAGAAAAGAAAGTAATTTTCAAAATCCTAAATCCAAAACCTATCCCGAACAAAAAGATGTAAAACCTGTAACTTGTGATCATAGTAAGAAATTAGGTCACACTAGGGACACTTGTTTTAAATTAAAAAAAACAAAAAGCAATTAAATTATTAACAGAGATCGATTCAGATGATAATACCGAGTTGAACGATTTTATTAATCAAGATTTGCAAAATTTAAAACTTATTTTCGAAGGCGCAACAAGAGAGCACCGACTCCGAATATTGAAGACTTAACTCAATCCTTCCAGAAAACAAAAATTAATGATAAAACCATCATTGTATAGTATTAGTTCGAATCATAGTCTACCCTTAATCAAAGCAAGGTTATTTAAAAAGGATTTGAATCTTCTTGTGGATTCTGGAGCCTCAGTAAATTTATTACAATCATTTAATACTTTACCAGAAATTGATAAAAATGAGACTATAGAATTGCATGGTATTAATGGTCAACCTCTTTCTTCTGAAGGGATCATTAAAACACACATTTCCAACATACGTGTAAAATTACATATATTAAATCAAATTTTTTTAGGTGTAGATGGCATATTAGGGAACGATTTTCTAACATCCTCAGGTGCTGTTATTAATTATAGAGATAATTTTCTAAAAATTCCCAGACATAAAATTTCATTACCTTTGCATTTCATTAAGAGTAAGCACAGTGTTGGCAGACGTACCATAATTATTGTACATGTACCATAATTTAATGTTTTGTACAATCTGCAATCCAAGGTGTACAATAATGCTTGAAAGAACGATAATTTTGAATACCCAGTTATTTTATGAAGGAATAATGATTTATAAATATTTGAAGCCGTACGGATTTTGCCGCTATAGATTTAGGTTATTCATTTTACAGAAAGGCGGCGTGCCGGTCATTTTAGCTTGACAGTATTATCCAATGACAACCAGTCATTCCACTTTACGTTAAAGTGATTCGTTGCTTCACTTCTTTCATGTAAAATAAACATAGTAGTCTGAGTGCTCGAGTGACAATTGAGTAGTTGATTGGTTATAAATCCCACGACTTTCCATTTCATTTACACCCAATTTCAAAGTCACTACTAAAATACAAACATTTTGTAATTTTGTTACGTATATCAGAATATTTTATTATCGTTATTATCAAACTGTGGTGTTAATATTTATTGAATATAAAAATTATCTTGACAAATTAATCACAAAATGAATAGCAACAGTTCTGATTCTGACAATTCATTATAAAAAAACCCTCCGAAAAAAAAAATTTGTAAAAATATCTCAAGTACTCATCGGGTACAATAATTTCGACCATCATGGCAAAATAAGAAAGACTATGGTAAATAGTTAATGCCACATCCAAATAAGCGATCTAGAACTATATGCACCATTTGTGATAAGAAGTCTTTAAAAGCTGACATAGGAGTTATCGATAAACATGCAGAATCATTCGGATATATAAACAAAATGAAACTAGTGTCTCAAGAAGGTCAATCATCAGTTAAACAATTTGTTAATAAAACGAACGAAGAATCTACAATAAACTCATCGGTCAAGAAAGCAGAAATAAAAACATGTGCATTTATTGCAGAACATAATTTATCATTTTCAGTGATGAATCACTTAACTGATTTGCTAAAAGATTGTTACTCAGACTCTAAGATACTCCAAAAAGTGCAATTGAAGCCTACGAAAACCAAATTTGTACTATTCTAATAATGATGATCAAATTTATTATCGCTTTAAAAATTTAGCCAAATTTGCATTAAATGCCATCTCATTACTATATTCCAACGCAGAATGTGAACGGATTTTTAGCACAGTTAATTCAATAAAAACAAAGACGAGGAACAAGTTGGTCACACCAACTGTGAATGGTCTACTACTAGCTTCTCAACGAATTAATAAAGATTGTGTATCGTTCGAGCCGTCTAGTGAAGAGTATAGTCGAATGACGAGTAACATCCTTATATCCAAAAAGTGTAAATGCTAATGCAAAAGTAAATAAATGCAATGTTTCTGTTTCTGCATCAGCGGAATTCGAACGTTTACTTCTTGCTGTAGTTGATGAATCAGAGTACAATGAATCGGATTCAGAGAATATTGACAATGGAATAATGCAAAATACTAAAAAGTAAAATAAATAATTANACTTAACGAAAAAACTATTTCCGATAAATACCCCCTCCCTAATATAGATGAAATATTAGGTAAGACTACTTATTTCTCCGCGCTCGACTTAACATCTGGCTTCCACCAGATTAAAATTGACGAGAAGTCCATTCAGAAAACAGCTTTTTCAGCAAACGGTAAATTTTACGAATACATGAAAATGCCATTTGGATTAAAAAACGTCCCCAGTACCTTCCAACGTGCAATGAACATGGTTTTGAAAGGGTAAAATCCTTATTAATGTATGGTATATATTGAAGATATCATTGTCTACGGTTCTTCTCTGCAAGATCACAATTCAAAATTACGAAACGTTTTCGAACGCTTAAAAATTCATAATCTCAAAATCCATTTGGATAAGTCGGAACTTCTTCGCAAAGAGACTAATTTTCTAGGTCACATCATATCATGCGAGAGAATTAAACCCAAACTGGACAAAATATCCACAGTTAGTAACTTTCCTGTTCCCAAAACACATAAACAAGTACGCGGGTTCCTAGGCCTCAGCGGTTACTATCGTAAATTTATTCCTAATTATGCGGAAAAGGCAAAACCTATGACGCAATTATTACAAAAGGATACTAACTTTGAATGGACCAGTGAATGCCAAAAATTATTCGAAACCCTCAAATATGATCTAACTCATGCTTCTGTTTTGGAATATCCTAATTTCGATGAAGACTTTTTCTTAACTGTAGATGCTAGCAAATACGCTATAGGTGAACGTGAATGCTTAGCAGTTGTATAGGGTGTCAAACATTTCCGCCCTTACCTTTTCGGGAAAAAAATTCACCGTGATAACTGACTATGTAGCCTTAAAATGGTTATTTAATGTTTCTGATCCCGCTTCCCGACTTGTATGATGGAGATTGAAATTGTCCGAATATGAATATGAAATAATTCACAAATCCGGTAAACAAAATTCTAACGCTGATGCACTATCAAGAATTTATTTAACCGAGACTAATTTTTCAAATTCGAGTCCATCCTCTTACGAAGATCTCATCTAAAGTTTAAATCTAGACGAAATTAATATAGAACCATTACCCCGACAAACAGAAAATAATCTAACCAAAGAATTAACTTTCACATATGATGGCATACAAATTGTTAATAGCATACCCCCAGATACTGAAATTATATGTATTCCTCTGGCAGGTAATGAATTAAAATGTAAAGCTATTCTTCTTGATACTCCTTTAGAAAATGTTTCTCACGAGAAATCTAGTAATAATCAATATGTTTTCTTTGACGATTCAAAAGATGATGTAAATGAAACAATAAATGCTATAACCACTTTTCCAATAATATAATTCTTTTTATTGCCAATTCTTCTCAATGGCTCGAAGATTGTAAAAATAGCGAATTATTACAAAATTATACTGGTACAATTTATTTATCTAAATTCTTTCTTTTTCTCAATCTAAAAAATATCTGGATCAATTATTGCCAAGAATTTCATTCAAATCCCGTTAATGCTCACAAAGGCATAAAAGAAACTTTACACAGATTTAAACAAAATATAATATTTGCTAATATGAAAAATATATTAAGTGATGTAATCAATGCCTGTACACATTGTAAAGAGAATAAGATCGATAAGGTAAACAGGAAAATTCCTATGAAAATATCTCAAACTCCCACAAAGTTGTTCGAGCGATTTGATATGGATACCTGTATCATAAAGGCCGGCTCAAACAAACGTTTCCTTTTAGTGATTCAAGACCAGATGTCGAAATTTGTTCAAGTCTATATCAGTACCAATGAGATAAGTGGAACGTTCTCTCTTTGCATTTTTCTCTGGCTTTTCCTTTCCGACTGGACTACATATAAATCACGGTAAAGAATCAATAATAATACTATCAAGCAATTAATAAATACTATTAATATTAAACACACCCAGACTGCGATTTACCACCCTCAAAGCAATGGTGCTATCGAAAGGGTTGTATGTAGCATAAAAGAAACTGGTAAGACATTATTCTCCCAATATAAAAAACAAATTTCGTTTGACAATCTTATACATCTATCTGTTCATGCCTACAATACCTCAATTCAGCAATCAACAAAGTTTACACCATATGAATTAGTATTCGGTACAAAACCGTCAAATACCTTCCAGACCGAACAACTTCCCGATATAGAACTAGAAGGTGATAAAACCAACCACTTAGAAGGCGAAAATAAACAATTCGTGTAACAATAACATCATTTATTTCTTTGGTAATAACTAATAACTAAAAATAAATACTTCACTCTTCTTGTAGAAGACATTCGTAAGCAAGCTGTTGATAACCAGAATAAAAGTAAACAGAAATCAAGAGAACGATATGATTTAAAAACTAAAACTATCAAAACCCTAAAATTAGGTCATAAGATAAGTGTTGAAGGCCCTTACGAAATAGTCAAAGTCATTAACGAACGTAATTATCAGATAAAAAGCCCAATAAAAGAGAACCTATACAAACCATAAACATTGAACAAATAATACCTCTAACTGCTCCTACGACATTTACATATAAATGTCTAAAACAAATCATTCGGTTCCTGGAAATCCCTTCTTCGGGAATATTACAACTTGGTCCGAATTGTAAAGGATATTTATCCAACAACATTCATCTGCCTTCATCAGCAAATTAATCTAAAGAAATATATTTAAATTCCACATTTATCCCCATCAACGAAGATTGTTATATGGAAAGTGAACAGGTGGCCAAGCAGATAAAGTTACCCCCTGTAAAAATCTTTTCGTTAACGTTAAATAAACATCGACTGGAACGTCTACAGGAACAGATTATAAACGAAAAACTCGATCCTCTGGTTTCCCTTGGACATCGAGGCTGGTTCTTGTCTCTGGTACTTTTAGTGGTCACTGTGGTTGTGAGTTGTTGTTTCGTGTATTGTTGTTGCCTCCAGTGTTTTAAACTGTATACATCGAGATGTGGTTCATCCTGTACAAAGATTTTCAATATAAATAAACCTCAAACGAACATAAGAAGACGGACACCGTATGAAGAACATAATTGGAATTTCCCGACTTTATATAGTTCCTCTGCACCTGCCCTGAACATACCTGATGAAACAACTATCGAACAAGGAATGAAAATGACGCCACTGCGTAACCTATCGTCTTTACAAAAAGAAAACCTCTCCCTTATTTCAAAATTTAGATAACACTTATAAATAACGTTAATTAATGTAATGTTACCTTTTTTTCTTTTAAGCCTGAAATCTTACTTGATATAACTAGGAGTAATTCTATGTTTTTTGGACATTAATACTCTTTTCTAATGTACAAAAAAACTTAAGTTGAGGGGAAACTTAGATTCTAATAACCTAAATAAAACCATTAGTACTTTCGTTTTTCTTCAGGAAACATATAAAAACGTAGATTTAGGTAAACTAAGTTAGTCCTTATATTACTGCTACTTGCCCTGTATTCAGGCCATTTTTAATAAAGTATTTTTAAACTCATGCCTTTTGAAATTATTATGGTATTGTTTTTCAACAATTAAGTGCTCTTGTAATTCAAAAGTGCAATCGTTCAATTATTCAAGAAATCTTTTGTGCTTGACATTTAAAGATAACATTCTGGTGTTCAAGTGCACAATTTCTGTTGGATAATTAAGTGAACGCCCAGTTATTCGTTACTGAGTTAACAACAACGACAATTACGCCGACCACCCGAAGAATTTGAACCATCTTCAGTGTCATGACGTAACATTTAACATATTTAGGTCCTTCTACCATTAAATTATCTAAAGAAATAAAAACAGAAAATGTCATGATAGCTTTTAGAACTGTAAACAATTTATTTAAATTTATTAACAATAGAAAAGACAAAAGAGATTTATTTCTAAAAAGTGGGGTATATAAATTAACTTGCAATACATGTAATTGTATCTACATAGGCCAAACTGGGAGAACGTTTAATGATCGAATCAATGAAGTAAAAATTATAATCATAAGTCTAGTTTTATGAACTATATAGAACAAACAGGACACAACTTCGATAATAAGAAAAATATAAAAACATTACATATAAAAGACAAAAATACAAACCTAACAATTTTAGAATCAATTGAGCTAAAGTGACACTTAAATTCAAACAGTGAAATTGTGACAAACAAAATAGAGAATAGAGAAACCAAAACAATATCTTATTATTATATTATTTAAGACCAAATTGTTGTTACTTAGTTATTAATCCTTCTTCTGAAGATAGCAATGTAGGTCGAAACTTGTTAAGAATCCATACAAATCAACACCATCACCAAGAATCAGCAATCCAAAATAGCATTAAAAAGTTAAAGAAGTTTGGTTAGATCAAGAAATACATTTCTGGTACAACAAGAGAAGTATCCAACGTCTATAGAATGGTGCTTCACACTCAACTAGTTAAAAGACTCCACAACATTCAGTTCGACAATTTCGAAGACAACCTCATCATCATCATCATCATCATCATCATCATCATAAGGTCATCAGTCCTAAGACTGGTTGGACACGTACCTCCACTCTTTCCTATCCTGAGCTAAACTTCGCATTTCCCTAAAACTCGAACAGCCCACATCCTTAACTATTTGCAAACAGTAATCTAATCTAGATCTACCTCTACCCCTCTTAACTCCTGTTTCTTCCTCTAAAATGTCTCTGACTAGACCTTCATGCCTAAGAAGGTGTCCTACCAACCTATCTCGCCTATTTTTTATTGACTTCCACGAAGACAACCTGAGAGAGAAAATTTCCCAAATCACCAACGGAATATATAAAAAAAGCAGTTTAGTAAATTTGAAAAAACAAAACTCAAAACCTAAAGAACATCCACCTGAAATAGTTCATAAATTTGCAGATATGTTTATAAATTTATCCGATAAAATATTTAATAAAGACCAATTAAATTTGCTAAACAAAGGATTTAAGTTTAATTACAACATTGTAATAAAAAAGATATTTAGAATTAGCCGTAGATTCAGACATTGCTGTAAAAAACCTTTGTTCTTTTAAAAAACATAAAATTGCAAATATAATAGAAAAAGAATTTCAATAATAGACAAGGTCGGTCAGACGTGTGGACGTGTGGACGTGCTCCTTTTATAAAATAAAATTTTACTGGTTTTTTCAAGTGCAATTAAGCTGATTTTTGGAGACGCAGGGTAAAAATAACGTTGATAATGGTTTAAGTACGTGTGGAGATAACAGTGATGTTATTAAGTGCGTTTTTTGTGGTTTGAAGTTTCTATTTCTTTCTTAACCAAATTATCAGCTTGTGGCCTTCGAGAGGTCAACCTGAGCCATTAGTTGAAGCAAACACAAAAAAAGACAAAACATAAAAAAAAATCATAATAAGAATCCAATCTTGAATCCAAAATGACATCGATCAAAAGTCTGGATGAATTATGGATCAAAATCAATAACAAAATGGACAACAAATTTGACAAGATTGATAGTAAGCTTCAAGAAATTGATAAATACATGAAGTCTGTGGATGATAGGTTCAATGAAGTTTAGCAAGATATTGATTATCTAAAAGATGAAATGAATAAGTCTGAAGAGTTGAGCAGCAAAAATTTTTTGAAAACATACATGGCTGAAATAAATAATCAAAAAAGAAGAGAAAGGTGCATTATTATGAAAGGTGTTACTGATAAAAATAGTGATGATAATGATAGAAGTTATATTTCAAGTTTGCTAAAAGAAGTAGAAGGTATGAAAATTGATAAGCTGAAAATGCACAGATTAGGGAGATATAATAAAAATCAAACCAGGCCACGATTACTTAAAATTCAAATGATATCAGCTGATCATGCACAGTGGATGGTGTTTAACTATAAAACCCTCAATTTTTCAGAGGGTATTTCGTGTAAGTTTGATCAAACTCCCTGGCAAAGAGAATTGGTAAAAGAGGCAGTTATTGAAATTAAAGAAAGAGAAAAGTCTGGTGAAAATAACCTAAAGATTAAATATGTTGATGGGATACCCGCAGTATCAGCTAAGGGTGATACTTCTAATATTGCAGCTAGTAAGAAGCTTCACCATACAAGATCCGGGACTGATAAACAGCCTATTTAGTATATACTATCAGAACGTCAGAAGCTTCAGAAATAAAATCATGGATTTCAAATCTAATTTAGCTTGTAGCACAAAGTATCAAATTATTTGCATAGTTGAATCCTGGTTAGATGGTCATATCAGCGATGAAGAACTATCAATTCCAGGTTATCACTTTGTTAGATCAGATAGAAACCTTGAAGTTACAAATAAAGCAAGAGCATGTGGTATTATTGTATACATAAAAGATGGACTTAATGTTAAGTGTTTACATAAACATAACTTTGGAATTGAATACGTCATATTATTAGTTTCTCTACCGAATATTAAATTTCTAATAAGTGTATTATATATTCCACCAGCAACATCTTATATAAATGTTCCTTTATTGGATAATTTATTAGAGTTTAACCAAGTTATTACTAATGCAAACAATAATTTAAAAAGTAAT
>NW_020438999.1:108239-111353 GCF_000699045.2 Agrilus planipennis | reverse complement strand
TAAGTTAAATATACATTAACGGTTTAGACGTGTGGACGTGTGTGGACGTACTCCTTTCATAAAACAAATTTTTACTGGTTTTTTCAAGTGCAATTATGCTGATTTTTGGAGACGTAGGGCAAAAATAACGTTGATAATGGTTTAAGTACGTGTGGAGATAATAGTGAAGTTATTAAGTGCGTTTTTTGTGGTTTGAAGTTTCTATTTCTTTCTTAACCAAATTATCAGCTTGTGGCCTTCGAGAGGTCGACCTGAGCCATTAGTTGAAGCAAACACAAAAAAAAGACAAAACATAAAAAAAAATCATAATAAAAATCCAATATTGAATAGAAAATGACATCGATCAAAAGTCTGGATGAATTAAAGAAAGAGAAAAGTCTGGTGAAAATAACCTAAAGATTAAATATGTTGATGGCATACCCTCAGTATCAGCTAAGGGTGATACTTCTAATATTGCAGCTAGTAAGAAGCTTTATCATACAAGATCCAGGACTGATAAACAGCTTATTTAGTATATACTATCAGAATGTTAGAAGCTTTAGAAATAAAATTATGGATTTCAAATCTAATTTAGCTTGTAGCACAAAGTATCAAATTATTTGCATAGTTGAATCCTGGTTAGATGGTCATATCAGCGATGAAGAACTATCAATTCCAGGTTATCACTTTGTTAGATCAGATAGAAACCTTGAAGTTACAAATAAAGCAAGAGCAGGTGATATTATTGTATACATAAAAGATGGACTTGATGTTAAGTGTTTACATAAACATAACTTTGGAATTGAATACGTCATATTATTAGTTTCTCTACCGAATATTAAATTTCTAATAAGTGTATTATATATTCCACCAGCAACATCTTATATAAATGTTCCTTTATTGGATAATTTATTAGAGTTTAACCAAGTTATTACTAATGCAAACAATAATTTAAAAAGTAATGATAAAGTGATGTTACTTGGTGATTTTAATTTACCAGGATTTACATGGGCACATGATGAAGAAGTGCAACATCTTAGAGGTTCCAATAATAACAGATTGATTAGAGACTTAGCGACAAATCTTAATGAACTTGTAAATTCTTTAAATTGTACTCAACAAATGTCAAGTCCTAATCAATTTGGTAACTATTTGGATTTGTTCTTCTCTAATTGTGATCAAGTGAGTTGTGAGGTGTCTTTAGATCCATTGTGTAAATTGGATACTTTTCACTATGCTTATATGATTGATGTAAAGAATTTGTACGTAGATAATTTAGATTATAATTTTAGAGCTTTTGATTTTAAAAAAGGTGATTATGAAGCGTTAAATAGATCTTTGAGTGAAGTAGATTATACATTTTTAACTGATAATGAACTTTCTATTGATGACAAGCTCTCAAAATTTTACAATATACTTTACCAAAATATAGCAGGATTTATTCGTACTGCTAATTTTTACTTTTCAAATAATCCTCCATGGTTTAATTTTGAACTTAAAAATGCGATTAAAATTAAAATGAAATATCATAGATTAACTAAATTATCTCCTGATAATATAAATGCTATTAAAGAGTTTAAAGATCAAAGATCATTTTGTAAAAATTTGGAAAAAAAATTAAAGTCTGAGTATATTTCTAAAATGCAAATAAATATAAAAAAAGATAGTAGGAATTTTTGGAAATTTGCCAATAATAAATCTAAACAGTTTGGATTACCTAATCACATGAATTTAAATGGAATCCTTTTGCTAACCATTTTAACTCGGTTTATAACTCTAACTCCTGTGATCTTCTACAAGATGATCTTCGACCTACCAAAAGCTTGTTATCCATATCGTTTACTTATGAAGAAGTAAAAAATGAACTGTGCAATCTAAAAGATAAACTAAGTGCTGGTCCGGATGGAATTCCTGTTGTGTTTATAAAGAATTTATGGCACTTACTAATATCCCCTTTATTAACTATATTTAATGAGTCACTATCTATTGGAATATTTCCCACTGAATGGAAAAGAACTTACATTACTCCAGTTTTTAAAAAGAAAGGTAATAGAGAGGATGTTAGTAATTATAGGGGAATTTCTAAATTAAGTTTATTTGCAAAAGTAATTGATAAACTAGTCGCTCGAGTTTTTTATTCAGTATATAATAAAAGAACAACATGGTTTTGTGTTACGGAAATCTATAATTTCTAACCTGCTAGAGTTTAAAGAGGACTTAGTGAGTACACTGTATGATGGTAATCAGGTTGATTGTATTTATGTTGATCTAAAAGCAGCTTTTGATTCAGTCAATCATCTCTTACTTTGTAATAAATTTACTCAGTATGGAGTGTCTGATATTCTTGTGAAGTGGTTTAAATCATATTTAACGAATAGGTCTCTTTGTGTTAATTATAATGGCTTTACATCTTATGTATTTACTCCTACTTCAGGGGTACCACAAGGGTCCAATTGTGGTCCATTAGCGTTTATTATATACATAAATAACCTATTTAAAGATTTACAATTTGTAAAATATTTAATTTATGCGGATGATATTAAGTTGTATGCTACAGTAAACTCTTATCATGATGCTTTAAAGTTACAAAATGATCTAAGTATTTTAATTTCTAAATTTTCGAATGATTCTTTACTATTTAATGCTACTAAATGTTATGTTATGTCTTTTTCTAAAGCTAACTTAAATTATTTTGAATATAAAATTGACGAAACTATTCTTACTAGAGTAAATGAAATGAAAGATCTTGGAGTTATCTTTGACGAAAAACTTACATTTGACCAACATATTACATATATTGTAAATAATGCTTTAAAGAAATTATATTACATTTTGCGTATTGGAAAAGAATTTACTGATTATAAGGTTCTTATTGTATTATATAACTCTATTGTAAAATCTATATTAATGTATGCATCAGTAATATGGTCGCCATATTATAATATCTACTCTGATAAAATTGAAAGTGTTCAACGTAAATTTCTTAGAGCTATGTCCTATAAGATTGGTAAACCTATGAATTTTGATGAACATGACTTTACGGATATTGCTACTTTTTTGGGCATATTTTCATTAAAGGCTCATAGGTGTTATCAGGATATACTTCTACTATACAAAGTAATATATGAATATATT
>NW_020438999.1:83244-103819 GCF_000699045.2 Agrilus planipennis | reverse complement strand
TTTATTGGATAATTTATTAGAGTTTAACCAAGTTATTACTAATGCAAACAATAATTTAAAAAGTAATGATAAAGTAATGTTACTTGGTGATTTTAATTTACCAGGATATACATGGCCACATGATGAAGAAGTGCAACTTCTTAAAGGTTCCAATAATAACAGATTGATTAGAGATTTGGCGACAAATTTTAATGAACTTGTGAATTCTTTAAATTGTACTCAACAAATGTCAAGTCCTAATCAATTTGGTAATTATTGGGATTTGTTCTTCTCTAATTGTGATCAAGTGAGTTGTGAAGTGTCTTTAGATCCATTGTGTAAATTGGATACTTTTCACTATGCTTATATGATTGATGTAAAGAATTTGTACGTAGATAATTTAGATTATAATTTTAGAGCTTTTGATTTTAAAAAAGGTGATTATGAAGCGTTAAATAGATCTTTGAGTGAAGTAGATTATACATTTTTAACTGATAATGAACTTTCTATTGATGACAAGCTCTCAAAATTTTACAATATACTTTACCAAAATATAGCAGGATTTATTCGTACTGCTAATTTTTACTTTTCAAATAATCCTGCATGGTTTAATTTTGAACTCAAAAATGCGATTAAAATTAAAATGAAATATCATAGATTAACTAAATTATCTCCTGATAATATAAATGCTATTAAAGAGTTTAAAGATCAAAGATCATTTTGTAAAAATTTGGAAAAAAAATTAAAGTCTGAGTATATTTCTAAAATGCAAATAAATATAAAAAAAGATAGTAGGAATTTTTGGAAATTTGCCAATAATAAATCTAAACAGTTTGGATTACCTAATCACATGAATTTAAATGGAACTATAACTGAAGGTGGTCAAGATATAGTCAATCTTTTTGCTAACCATTTTAACTCAGTTTATAACTCTAACTCCTGTGATCTTCTACAAGATGATCTTCGAGCTATCAAAAGCTTGTTATCCATATCGTTTACTTATGAAGAAGTAAAAAATGAACTGTGCAATCTAAAAGATAAACTAAGTGCTGGTCCGGATGGAATTCCTGTTGTGTTTATAAAGAATTTATGGCACTTACTAATATCCCCTTTATGAACTATATTTAATGAATCACTATCTATTGGAATATTTCCCACTGAATGGAAAAGAACTTACATTACTCCAGTTTTTAAAAAGAAAGGTAATAAAGAGGATGTTAGTAATTATAGGGGAATTTCTAAATTAAGTTTATTTGCAAAAGTATTTGATAAACTAGTTGCTCGAAAATTTTCAGAGTTTTTTATTCAGTATATAATAAAAGAACAACATGGTTTTGTGTTACGCAAATCTATAATTTCTAACATGCTAGAGTTTAAAGAGGACTTAGTGAGTACACTGTATGATGGTAATCAGGTTGACTGTATTTATGTTGATCTAAAAGCAGCTTTTGATTCAGTCAATCATCTCTTACTTTGTAATAAATTTACTCAGTATGGAGTGTCTGATATTCTTGTGAAGTGGTTTAAATCATATTTAACGAATAGGTCTCTTTGTGTTAATTATAATGGCTTTACATCTTATGTATTTACTCCTACTTCAGGGGTACCACAAGGGTCCAATTGTGGTCCATTAGCGTTTATTATATACATAAATAACCTATTTAAAGATTTACAATTTGTAAAATATTTAATTTATGCGGATGATATTAAGTTGTATGCTACAGTAAACTCTTATCATGATGCTTTAAAGTTACAAAATGATCTAAGTATTTTAATTTCTAAATTTTCGAATGATTCTTTACTATTTAATGCTAATAAATGTTATGTTATGTCTTTTTCTAAAGCTAACTTAAATTATTTTGAATACTAGAGTAAATGAAATGAAAGATCTTGGAGTTATTTTTGAGAAAAACTTACATTTGACCAACATATTACATATACGTATTGTAAATAATGCTTTAAAGAAATTATATTACATTTTGCGTATTGGAAAAGAATTTACTGATTATAAGGTTCTTATTGTATTATATAACTCTATTGTAAAATCTATATTAATGTATGCATCAGTAATATGGTCGCCATATTATAATATCTACTCTGATAAAATTGAAAGTGTTCAACGTAAATTTCTTAGAGCTATGTCCTATAAGATTGGTAAACCTATGAATTTTGATGAACATGACTTTACGGATATTGCTACTTTTTTGGGCATATTTTCATTAAAGGCTCATAGGTGTTATCAGGATATACTTCTACTATACAAAGTAATATATGAATATATTAATTCAGAGTACCTCTAGCACGTATAGATTTAAANTTATACTGTAAACTAACTTAAATGAGTAAATTTCTTCTTTTAAATGGAACGAACTACCTAGATATTATTGATATTATTATTCTGAATCTCTTCAGCCTGTAACAACTTTTAATAATGGGGATTCGTAAGTTCACAATGGATTAATTTCAGGTGGTGCGAGAGGTTGTTACGGATCGAATATCATTTTTTATTTTGGATTGTTAATTGTTGGTGATGGTGTAGATTAGTATTTATTTTGGAATCATTCCAAATTCCTTGCCCTTGTTGAACTAAATATGTTGATTAAAAAAAAGCCGTAGATTCAGACATTGCTGTAAAAGAACCTTTGTTCTTTTAAAAAACATAAAATTGCAAATATAATAGAAAAAGAATTTCAAAACAAAAACTGTTTTAACATATTTCAAAAAGTCGCCATTTCACTAAAAAAGAAAACATCAACAAAAAACTTAGTTTTCACGAAAGCTGATAAAGAAAATACAGTAATTGTTGCTACAACGAGCACATGCCCTGCAAGCACAAACGACCTCAAAATGGCCATGATAAATTAATCTAAATATTTTAACCGATATAATCAGGTCGTTGCTCGACAAGACACGTACTAACCATTTCTTGTTATTCCACTAACAGCTATTTATTATCTTGTTATTTAGATTTACATTTTGTTTATTATTATGGATATTTGTTATATGACATAAATATTTACAAATTATATATATTTATTCTTATATATAGACTTTAACTAGTCGCGTATACCATTTACTATATTGATACACATATGCATAATGTACGCATAACTCTATTATCATGTTCCAGATGTCCAGAACCATATGGCACACTTGTCCCTATAAAGACAAACAATGATTCTAAGTTATAACTTCTGTTCTCAACACACATGAAAGTATCTGTTTCAGATTTCAAGGAGAGGTCCAAGGACTGGAACTTGAAGAACAAGGGGTTTTAGTGAGTAAAAATCTCACACTACCACGCATCCCTTTGAAGGTTTCCCCTCTCGCCAATGGCACAAAAAAAATTATCCATCACTGACCATCGAACCTTCTACAGTCTACAGCTACCAAAAGCAGCAGTCAGCAGACAGACATCCGACAACGTTCTGTAGGCGCAATTTCATTGCTTCAGTTACCTCTGCACCCCGATCTCCCCAACCTCAATTTTTTTTTCCTCGACAAAAATCAGGAACCATAACAATACCCTTAAAGAGTTACCCACAATAATATTTCTATCCTTGACTGTCTTCAGGGACAATAAAGCAGTTGTTACCTCCCGAGATCCCGACCTACTCAAAAAACACAAACCTATCAGATCCACAATCTCCAAAAAGAAAAAACACAGCTCCGAGAAAATAAGTCGAAGAAATCTCTACTTCCTACAGCACCTAGAATGAATCCTAATTTCAAACCTACGTTCTCCTGCGTTGCTCGCTCTGTCGACCTCAATATTTCTCCTACTGACATCTTGACCGCAATGGGTCCACAAGGACCAGAACATTTAAGCAAAAAATGCCTGGAACATAAAGTCCACACAAACGGGACAGGATACCTTCCCGTTCCGTATTATTTCCAACTGCCCTAAATTGATCGTCATTTTACTTTCGAGAGGCTTTAAAATGTTCTCAAAAGTATATAGCTGCGAACCATCTCAATCCCCTGACCCTGGCCGCTACAATGGGGAAAATGCTTTGCATTTGAACACAATACTTCTTCTTGCAGATAAAAACCGCTTTGCTACCGCTGCGGTCTAAATCACGATTCCACCACCTGCACCGCCTCTCCTTCCTGCAGTAATTGCAAAGTCAAACACCTGGCCTTTGATTCGAAATTCCCCAAACGACCAAATACCAAGACCCTCACTCCTTCCAAAACTGCACCTATCAAATGCGTCGACCCATCTGCCGAAGATGTCTCTGACGCAGATGACGACAAATCAACTGAACTAACTTAAACACCCGAACCTGAAAGGTTCTGCCGGATAGCAGACACCATCCTATTCAACTATTTGGTTCTGTCACCAAACCAAGACGCTGTGGAAAATGTTTCCTACATAAAGGCACCTATGTTCACCTAGCTATAACCCCAGTACCAGTTAAACATCGTTCCTAAGTCCTTTCCCTCCCAATCAATGGCTCACCCCCTTTTCGTTAACATTCGCGGACATGAAAATTTCGGCAGTCAACACTTGCGGCTGGAACCGTAAAAAACATAACATTACACACACTTTACACACCGACCAAATACACATTCTCGGGCTTAAAGAGACCCTATGTAAACGTAAAGACAAAGTCCACATCGCGCAATACAAAATCCACAGGAATGATAAAATCCTCCTCAATTTTCAGAACTCGACTGCTCTGCACCCACTATACATTTACACACTGGGGACATCACAATTTTCTCGTTTTACAACAGTCCGTCCAGGGTGCTCACGGTCATTTTCTAACAGATTCAAAAGGTACCTGTCAATGTACAAAAAAAAATAGCATGTGGCGACAATTTTTGAGTGCGAAATTACAGTTTGAATTTATATAAAATTAACATACCTTTCGAATATTCTGACAATACTTGTTTTGATTAACAAAACTCTCGCAAGACAATCAAATAATTGTTGCGCAATACATCTGATTAATTGAGATTACAATTCGAAGAACGTTTCCTTCTCGTCATTCAATTTCGCTTTTTTCGCTGTTAAACAAAATATCATGTTTACATAGTTACCAATTTTGACTCTATATAAAACAAAGTAAGTGTGGGATAAGGATAGGGTCAAGATTGGGTTAGGTCATGTCAGCTGTCAATTGATCAATTCTCAACAACAGCCCTACCAGTGCGCTCATGGTCGATTTTCTAATATATATTTCAACCATCCCTCTCGCAATATCTTTAGGCGACTTTAATGCGAGACACACCACACTTCCTTCGGGGATACCTTAACGAACCCTAACGGTCGCTCACTCGCTAACGCATTACTGACACTTACTTTACACCGCATTAGAAATCGAAACGTAACTTTTATGAATTATGCCGGCGCGTCCATTCCGGACCACATCATATCGACAGATAGAGTCGCCCCACCTATTACTAACAAATGCATTATCGGTACACCTATCACCAGCGATCACTTACCCCTCACCGTCACACTTAACATTTAAATTCGAAACCTTACGCGTCCGGCGTTCAAAGAAATACGAGATT
Source organism: Agrilus planipennis (assembly GCF_000699045.2). Classification (NCBI taxonomy): domain Eukaryota; kingdom Metazoa; phylum Arthropoda; class Insecta; order Coleoptera; family Buprestidae; genus Agrilus; species Agrilus planipennis. The sequence goes on along the minus strand of NW_020438999.1, from coordinate 98,317 downwards.
ACATAAACATCTTTGATCGGCAAGCCAGTTTAGCCGCCGTCCACCAACCACCCACCAATGTGTAACACAGCTTACCTGGAATGCCCAAGGCATTAGAGGTAAAGTGACTGAACTCGAGCACTTCCTCGAGGAAAAGTCAATCGGTGTTACATGCTTCACCGAAACTTTCAATATCAAGCTTTTTGTCCCAAACTTCACAGCCTATAGAAAGGATCGTGAACACTCCGGCATTCTATCAAAGACAAGCCTTTGGCTACTGACTCTTTAGAAGCTGTTGACATTGAAATCACTTCAACTTCCGGCCCCGTCAGAATTATCTAATTATACTCCCCCCCAGACGAAGATCTTTCTAACCTCCCACTTCTACTCCCACCAAACGTCTCGACTATCGTCGCAGGCGATCTTAATGCCAAGTACGTCTATTGGGGCTGCCGATATAGTAATATAAAAGGCATTCCCCTTCTTGCCAACCCTCTTGACTTCGATTTCACAATTGAATCCCCCCCAGATCCAACGCACTTCCCGGATTGTCACAACAACCTTCCAGATATTCTAGACATTTTCCTCACAAGGAACGTTAACCTCTCCGCCGACCCTACAGTTCTTAACGATCTTAGCTCAGATCACCTTCCTGTTCAAATCGAAATCAGCCGCCCAACTTACAACCTCCCAAAGTTAACATTCTCGTTAGACTCAGGCAGAAACACACCCCCGAAGTACTTGGAAAGTGATCTATTCACTTCGTAACAGAGCTCCCCATCTTCCGCAGCTAAAACAGAACGGCTCCACCTACTTTTCCGACGAAGAAAAAGCTGCAATCTTCGGAGACTGTTTATGCCTCCAGTGCTCCCCAGTACCTAGTCCAGTGGCCCTTGCCAACTTTCATAAGCGTACCAAAGCCGTCTCACAAAACTTCGTTCCTATAAATTCCGAATTCAGCCACACTACACCCCGTGAGATCTTCCTTACTATTCGTTTTCTAAGCCCCTGGTGCTGACGGAATTCCCAACGGAGTCCTTAAAGTACTGCCGCCAAAGCACATCACCGCACTGTGCAACATCACAAACGCTATCATGCGGCTCCATCACTTCCTTTTGTTATGGAAAAGCCACTGTCATCTGCCCTCCCTGCCTGCCCATCAGCCTGCTCAGTTCGTTGAGCAAAGTAGTGGAATCCATCCTTCTCGATCGGCTCTTAGACCACGTGGAGCAAAATAACCTTCTCCCTGAGTTTCAACACGGTTACCGCAGGAAACACGCCACCGGACATCAACTTCTTCGTCTTACCGAACACATCTTCGATAACCTTAACAAGCGTTTCACACTTCCATGCTACTTCTTGATGTCCAAGAAGCCTTCGACCGAGTCTGGCACGAAGGCCTTATCTCCAAACTCATCGCCCTTAACATCACACACTTTCTAGTTGGGATTATTAGGTCCTTCCTCACACACAGAAGCCTTCGGGTCCGCGTTGGCTCCGCTCCCTCTGCCAGTAAACGCGTCACAGCCAGTGTCTCACAAGGCTCCAAGCTATCCCCTCTTCTCTTTAACCTGTTTTGCGCGGACATGCCCTCCCACACTTCAATTCTTACTGCTCTGTACGCTAACAACATAAGCTCTTGAAATACGATTCTCCAATGCACAGCGAAAATCAATAGGTTCCTGCCCCGGCTCCTAAATTGGTATCGGAAATGGAAACTTTCCATTAACGAGACCAAATCGGAGGCAATCTACTTTTCTCGTAGGCTCCGAAAACCTCTCTCCATCATCGTCAATAACCGCCCCATTAAATGGAGCAGCTCCGTCACCTACCTAGGCGTCGTCTTCGACAGATGCCTAAACGGGCGACACCATATTACAGCGACTCGTAACAAGGCTCTGGGTGCATTCATAATAATAACTCCATCTCCCAACAGACCAAAATTCGTGTGTTTAACGCAATTGTTAGGAGCATTTGCTGCCATGCCATTCCCGTCTGGGGCTGCGCCCTTCCCCACCGCCTGATACCTTTGCAAGGCATCTACACGCGGATTAATCGTTGTGTACTAAACTACCCCTGGTTCGACAGAAACACCCAAATTCTGATCGAAACCGGTTTACCTCCTATCCCCGAGGTTGTAATCACATTCGTGGCAAATCTCCCCCATCATCTCTACACTCTCCAACTTCGCACCGAAACCAAACGACCGTTTCCGAAGGCCCTGTCACCTTCTACAATGAGCAGCTCTCTCTCGCTCACTTCTAGCTCCTAGCATCGCTTTTTAGCAGGAGTGTCCATTCAGCACTTCAGATATGAACCACCTACTTCGGTTTTCCTCCCCAACACTTCCTTCTACCCCCACTCTTAACCCATTTCCCATCTCAAACCTATCCCCAATCCCTAACCTTCCACATTCTTCCCAGGGATGAACAACACACAGGGTGTATCTCCCCGCTGGAGATGGGGTTGTAGTCCGTAAGAATCCAACACTTTTGAAGATTTTCCCTCCTCGAGAATAATCTAAACAAAAAAAAAGCAGCGTTCCACCCAGTCGCTGTCGAGACTTCGAGATCTAATCTACGGTCACATTGTTAATGTAGCACTACCACTGAGGATGTCAGCCGCAGCAGCCAACAAAACGTCTGGACAGAACAGTTTAATTAGACCACGGCGCTATAGCCCGAATCTTCATTCTACTATGGATTCCGGCCGTGAAACCCTTTGTTATATTGAGAAAGTATCTATTTCAGATTTCACAGAACTTGAACTTGAAGAACCACATCATTTTCGAAAATTTACAGTCTCATAACACATCAATACCGAGTAACCCTTAAGAAAGTTATTCCAAAGCAGATGAAAACTTTTCCAGTTATAATACCGTTTGCTTTCACAGAGACGATATCCTAAAACAAAACATTCCATCCTTTAGGGCATTTTTAAACCATAGACTTCCTCAAAGATTGATTACTATTTACAGACCCTTATATCCGGATTTTTCGATTTTGAATTTTCTTCTGTGGGAAAAATGAAACCTATAAAACACGATACCAGCCTGTAACGGAGCTTCGTGTGACAATTGATCAATTGCTCAGGTGATAAATTATTAATTTCACTGGGTTTCCGAGTTAAACCTACAAATTAAAATATTTGTATAAAAACAAAGAACCCTGCACTTGTGCATCTCTCGGCATTGATTTTAAAATCAATAGCACATTGGCCACGTTTGTACAACATATTGTGCTTATTCCTTGACGCGGGAAACTTTAAAATGCCTCATACCAAGGGATATTGTTACCTCCACCAATCTTTCATAATTTAAGTAGGCACTTGTTCAGTTAATTACAAACAGACCACTTGTTATCACTGCAAAGTTTACATCATGTATGTATGGTATTGTAGTAACAAGATTAAAGAAAATAATGGTTATGTATCCTATTTCTTCTTGCTTTTGTCTGTTGTATGTATATCACTTCCAGTCCCAATTTAACCAATCAACAATGAAGAAGTAAGCAAAATTAACTTTTATTCGATAATGTCAAATAATGAAATGATAAAAATTGATTGAACATTTAAGTTATTAAAACCAAGTTGTTATTTGCCAGAATATCGCCCTTTAATTTATAAGAGATGTCGTATTTGAGTCAACAGCAACAACTACAAAAACACCACCAACAACAGCAACAACAACAACGACCACAGAGTTGTATACAACTGCTCGAGCAAACAGACTGGTGTTAACTGTCAACAAAATAAGTGACAAGGATTTCAACTACAGATTTTTGCCATCATTTTCGGTAAGAGAAGAATTGAGCCTTATAACACCAGAAGTGTCATTGTGGAATTACGACTAGCACGGTATAAACAACAACATAAATAGAATTATTTCGAATATTAAGACCAAATTGAAGAAGAATAAGTCAATGTGTTAGGCTTTATTCGCTTAAATGATAAAGACAGTTTGCAAATTAAATCAAAAGTGTACGAAGAAGAGACCTTGATGGTGTTCAGAACCAGAATATTGTCACGCAGTGAAATTTTAATGAAATTCAAAAAAACATTTTAGACCTTAAAACATATTTTAAAATTAATTAAATATTTTATAATTATAACGCAATTAATAAAACGGATATCGAGTTCATTCACTTGCAAAATAAGCATATTTGGCATTACACAGCAACGAGGCAGTAAGTGAAAACAATTATTTATTTTACAAGCGGAATTTGACGCCAGTTCGATAGCTCTGGTCATTAGGAAAATTATTGAACTTCGCGAAGTCATCAATAAGGACTTCGTCATTTTGTTCATTATATCAGCAAGACCAGAGAAACTTCTAGAACCAGTGAATGACCCAAGTTGAACTGTGGTCAAATAATCACTGGTTCATCAGAATGTTTAGCGCGTGAGCGGGGATCGATGGTCGATTCGCGAGCAGTCGATTCCGGAACGCGAAGGGATAAAGTCTACCCTTAAAAAGAGTAATAGGTGGCAAATTCTGGGTGTTAGTGACACTACCCCCTGGGGGACGATGACTGCGACGCTCCTATCAATGTAAGTAAACCAATCTTATCTTTTCTGTGTATTGATCTACATTGGGAGAAATATCCTTTTTTGTAAATGTTTTTATTTCAATTTCTTTTATCATTTTATATATGATAAAGTTGTTATTGTTTTTAAAACTTGCCTGTTTTGTCATCTATGTACCTGACCCCCAGTCACGCCAAAATAATCAATTTGCATTAAAATCAGGCAATTAAAATAAATAATTAACCAATTACCGATATAACATAAATAGTGAGGACACCGTTACCAAATTGAGCGTGACATGTATGATGGGGGCGCCGATTTCTCTCAATTGTAGATCGATTCACTTATTTTATAAATTTTTTCGCTTACATGTTATTTTTTTTATTGGCTTGTTTTAAATATTTCAACTAAACCCATTCTGATAATTTTAATTTTTCTTGGTAAACATAACTTGCATAGGTAGCGTATTATTTTCAAATAGGGATGATTTATTGAATTTTACGCAATCTTTCTTATCTAAATATAATTTATTGTAATCGACTCAGAGTAGTTTATGAGGTGTTAATTAATTTAAAAGAGTGACGAACTTTTTTCTATGTAAAATTTATTGTAATCGACTCAAAGTAATTTATGTGGTGTTATTTAATTTAAATGTGTGACGAACAAAAAAGGGTAACACGCAGTCAGAAAAAATCGAGCTCGGAGGCAAACGTTGAACAAATAAGTAACAAAAATAATCAGGGGGCAACAAATTCGAAAGAGTTCAGACCAACACACAGCAGCACTACTACAGATCCTTTCACACCTCAATCATCCTTGTCCAGAAGTCCACCACGACAATCTCCATCTATTTTTACATTTGAATTACCTGAAGTATATCAGGCACCGAATTCTAACTCTACTCAATTAACAATTACACCGACCCCTACTTACACGCCACAGAACGCTGAAAAACGCAACCTAATAACACAAACACCTAGGTCACCTACACTACAAATAAATCAACCGCAATTACAAAAGACACTAACATTACCAACCCCTCAAAAACCTCGCACTAATTCACCAAACGAAATCATGCAAAATACCACATTATCAAATGCTTTTGCGGAAACAAAGCAACCAGCTACTCCTAAATTTATACCACCGCCAACGTTTGATCCAAGCTCGGATTCTGCTTTAACTTTTTTATCAAAATATGATGCGTGTAATGGTTGGACAGACACATATAAAATTGTTTATTTCGGGAGTTTCCTAGAGGGACCCGCTAATATTTGGTATAATGAATATATAAAAAATGAACAAAATAGGGAAAACGACTGGTAAAAAATCAAAAACGATTTTAAAAAAGAATTTAACGGGGAACAACCAATGCGTAAATTAAAATTTAAATTTCAAAACCGAAAACAACGTGATGATGAAGATCTAAAAAAATACTACTATGATATTTTAAGTATAGCCTACGAAATCGATGCCGATATTCCTTTCCAAACATTTAGGGACCAATTTGAGAATGGACTGCACTCATCATTTGCAGAAACTTATTATCTATTTAGTAACGGTATAACAACGTTTGATGAACGGTTAAGCGAAGTTAAGGGTTTTAATCGATCCAAACATCACTTCTAACAATAATCCCAACCCATGGATGAAGATCATCTAAAGAAAATACAAGAAACCACGCATCCGGCAGCAGAGGAAATATGCGGTCAAGGTTCCAGCAAAACTATCGAAATCCACCCTCAACACCACAACATTGTCCCTGGAACGCGAATAATTATTATCAGTCTTCAACACCCATCGGTAATTTTCAAGGAAATTACCAAAATCAATACAGGATATACCAAGGAAATGGGAACAGAGGAGAAAATGTGCAAAGAGGAAATGTGTCCAGAGAAAATGGTTACAGGGGAAATCAACAACGAAATTCGTAAAATCAAAGCCGACAAATAAATCAACATTATACACCTTTATAGTGGACGACTCAAGTAAATATCCCGATGAGTTTCTCCTATGCACATCGGATTTTACAAAAAACATATTAAAAGTCAAAGGTTGCGTCAATAACAATTTATTTGTTAATATTTTATTAGATACAGGGTCTAGTAAATGCATAGTCCATAAATCATTAGCAAATAAAATGACTCCACTTGATAATACATTTAATTTAGTAACAGCGGGAGGTTATAAAGTATAACCCTTAGATACAAGTGACATCCCAATTAAATAAGGTAATTTCCAAGGGTATATTTCAGCCCTAGTGGCAGATAATTTATCAAAGCCGATAACGTTAGGTACAGACTTTTTGTCAAAAAATAATGCGGTAATCGATTTTACCAATAAAATGGTGTACTTTAAAACAAAGACAGCCCTTGAATTCGACGAACAAGAAGACATATCATCCTGTACAGCAGCGCTTAACTACGGAGTCACACGACAGATCGCCGGAAACCCTACAAAAAGAGCAAAAAACGAGCCTAACCAGCTGAATACCATGGATGTACTGCTGAATAAATATCAAGATAATGAAAATGCAAAAGGAATTCTCCATAAAGTAACTTCTTCAATCTTCAAACGACTACAGCCTTAATCCGGAACAACACCTTGATATAACATTGGACTGTAATACGAGGGTGGATTGATAAGTTTCCGGCCTGACCAAGAAAAACAAGGTTTTTAAAAATTTTTTTTTTAATTTTCTCAACATAATCTCCTCCAAGGCTGATACATTTCTCATAGCGGTGTTCCAGTCTATTAATGCCATCTCTATAGACTGATTCGTCAAGCTCCTCAAAATAACCATTTACAGCTTCGATTACTTCTTCATTGTCCGCAAATCTCTTACCGCCAAGCCATTTTTTGAGATTAGGGAACAGAAAATAGTCACTCGGGGCTAGGTCTGGAGAGTAAGGAGGGTGCGGCATCAATTCAAACTTTAGATCGTTGATTTTAGCCGTCGCAACGATTGACGTGTGCGCTGGTGCGTTATCGTGATGAAACAAGATTTTTTTCTTCGCCAGATGAGGTCGTTTAATTTTCACCTCGTGGCTCAAACGTTGCAATAAGTCTGCGTAGTATTGACCAGTGATAGTATTACCCTTTGCAAGGTAATCAATGTATATAATACCTCTTGCATCCCAAAAAACAGTAGCCATAACCTTGTTCGCCGAAAAAATTGTTTTTGCCTTCTTTGGAGTTGGTTCCCCTGGTCCAATCCACTGTTTAGACTGTTCTTTGGTTTCAGGAGTGTAGTGGTGGACCCACGTTTCGTCAACGGTTACGAATCGACGCAAAAATTCGCTTGGATTACGCTTATACAATGACAAATTTGCGGTAGAAATGTTTTTTCGAATCAATTTTTGGTCGACTGTTAGCAAACGCGGCACCCATCTTGCACAGAGCTTTTCCATATGCAAATGTTGGTGCAAAATATGTTGCACACGTTCATATGACATCTTACAGGTCTCAGCTATCTCACGCACTTTCAATCTGCGGTCTCCCAGCACTATTTGATGAATTTTTTCGATCATATCTGGAGTTGTGACCTCAACGGGGCGTCCTGAGCGAGGCCCATCAGAGGTGCTCACACGACCCTTTTTAAACTCGGAAACCCACTGCTTAACGGTTGAATATGACGGGGAGGATGTCCCCAGTGTTGAGTCCATCTCTTTTTTAATTTCCTTCGGCGTTAACCCCTTCAAATAAAAGTATTTGATGACAGCACGATTTTCCTGCTTTTCCATTTTTACGAAAACCACAGAGGCGTCTTGTTCAGCGTGCTGTCAAACCTACACTAGCAAGGAGATCGGGCTGAAACTATAGCTACAAGCTATCCAAAGATGGTACTATAGAATGTCACCTCAAGGTAGGCCTAGTGGCGTCATCTCTTGGTTAGGCCGGAAACTTATCAATCCACCCTCGTATACTGGAAGAAACACAAATTCAGAACACGGAATTCAGGGAAAACGATCCATTTCTAAGGAAAAGGGGCAACAAATATTGTCGCACTGCAAAAGAAAAAAATTGTAAGAAAAACCGAGGACCAGCTAAGATAGCAACTCCTATCGCTTACGAAAGAACTTTCTTGGTCGGTCAAACAAATAAGCGAAAATTCGGGAAATATCAGAAAAAACGACAGCCTAATATCAACTTCGTGCCAGAAGACGGAAGACACAATGAAAATCATCGAAAAGCACGTAAAGGTTATACAAGAAAACATGCTTCAAACAACACGGGAACAAGATTCTACATGGATGATCGCAGTAGCAGCAAATATCCCGCCAGTAAGGGGTCAATTATTAGGCCCAGATCCTTCACCTCACGTCCTACTCAGCATAATTTGTACCAGCCTAACCATATTCCTTATATACATGGCATATTATCTCGTCAAATGTTTAAAACGAAGAAAAAAATCTACAACCATAAATCCCGTACAAAAACATTCCCAAAACAAAGTGGAAGAAATTGGACTGACCCCATTAACCCAAAATTCCGCACCGAAAATTTCTCCATCCCCAAAGAAAAAATTTACTATAAAAATCACGGAGAAACAAAACATCCAAACCCTATCCCCGTGCGAAACAATTGCCACCGAACTTAAAAGTATTCAATAAATATAATTTTCGCCCATTCACCGTATTAAATATAAAACAAAGTCAGCATATTGCGACTTTCTTCGATTAGTTCTTCTGATACACTTAGATTGTGTTTATTATCGGGTTATTTAGGCTTATTCAGAAAATTTGATGCTACTGAATAAATATGACGGTAATTTTACGTTTTACAGAAAAGATATCTGAAACGATTGATTCCCTTTATTAGGTGAATAAAATAATGAATGATATANTATTAAAAAGAGGTTAAATAAGGAATTATAAAAGAAGTTATATAAAATAAAATGGTAAAAGGGAAATAATTTGGTTGCAAGAATATATGAAACTATATGAAACTTGAGGTAAGAAATGGTACGAAAAATGTTCGAGTAAAAGTAAATAAATACTTAAAAAATATGACGTATAAACGACAACAGATTGCATAATGAAGTTTAAATACGAAATACATAACGTAAAAATATGAAGTATATGCGCATAGACAAACAAATAAATAAAATGATATAATGAATGAAATTAACGATAGAATACGCGCCTACATTATTAAAAAGAGGTTAAATAAGGAAATATAAAAGAAGTATAAAATAAAATGGTAAAAGGGCAATAATTTGGTTGCAAGAATATATGAAACTATATGAAACATGAGGTAAGAAATGATACGAAAAATGTTCGAGTAAAAGTAAATAAATACTTAAAAAATACGGTGTATAAAAGACAAAAGATTGCATAACGAAGTTTAAATACGAAATACATAACGTAAAAAATGAAAAATAAAAANTGGTTCTACTAAGCCTGCCATATAAGTATTTAATGCGCGTTTGTTATACATATCCGATTTGTATATTTTAAAATTATTATCATGTTCCCTAATACTAATATGTTCTAACAATTGTTGTAATTTAGATTTTATTCTTTCGTAATATTGTTTATAATTTTCGTTTGGCAGTTGGAAACATGTTATCACGTCATTTTCTAATAAAACTTCGTTACGTTGATTTGGATATAAAAACCATTGCAGCTTCTTCTACAAAAAAAAAATTGATATAGTTGACGGTAATATTGTTTCGCCATAAAAGAATACGAAGTCAATGTATGCTTTAAAACATAATAAACTATCAGAAACGGAAGAAAATGTTAGTAATTTATTTTATTTTTCAGTCGTCATAATACAAGAAATTGACTGGCGGAAAATGACCATATCATTTTTGAAAATCTGCAGAACTTTTGAAGGAGGTCTCATAACACATCAATACCGAGTAACCCTTAAGAAAGTTATTCCAAAGCTGATGAAAAAATTTCCATTTATAATACCGTTTGCTTTCAAAAAGACGGTATCCCAAAACATAACATTCCGTCCTTTAGGGTATTTTTTAACCATAAACTTCCTCGAAGATGGATTGCTATTTACAGACCGTTATATCTGGATCTTTCGATTTTGTATTTTCTTCCATAGAAACAATGAAATCTATAAAACATGATACCAGCCTGTAGCGGAGCTTCGTGTGACAATTGATCAATTGCTCAGGTGATAAATTATTAATTTCACTGGGTTTCCGAGTTAAAACTACAAATAAAAATATTTATATAAAAACCAAGAACCCTGCACTTGTGCATCTCTCGGCATTGATTTTAAAATCAATAGCACATTGGCCACGTTTGTACAACATATTGTGCTTATTCCTTGACGCGGGAAACTTTAAAATGCCTCATACCAAGGGATATTGTTACCTCCACCAATCTTTCATAATTTAAGTAGGCACTTGTTCAGTTAATTACAAAAAGACAACTTGTTTTCACTGCAAAGTTTACATCATGTATGTATGGTATTGTAGTAACAAGATTAAAGAAAATAATGGTTATGTATCCTATTTCTTCTTGCTTTTGTCTGTTGTACGTATTTCATTTCCAGTCCCAATTTAACCAATCAACAATGAAGAAGTAAGCAAAATTAACTTTTATTCGATAATGTCAAATAATGAAATGATAAAAATTGATTGAACATTTAAATTATTAAAACCAAGTTGTTCTTTGCCAGAATATCGCCCTTTAATTTATAAGAGATGTCGTATTTGAGTCAACAGCAACAACTACAAAAACACCACCAACAACAGCAACAACAACAACGACCACAGAGTTGTATACAACTGCTCGAGCAAACAGACTGGTGTTAACTGTCAACAAAATAAGTGACAAGGATTTCAACTACAGATTTTTGCCATCATTTTCGGTAAGAGAAGAATTGAGCCTTATAACACCAGAAGTGTCATTGTGGAATTACGACTAGCACGGTATAAACAACAACATAAATAGAATTATTTCGAATATTAAGACCAAATTGAAGAAGAATAAGTCAATGTGTTAGGCTTTATTCGCTTAAATGATAAAGACAGTTTGCAAATTAAATCAAAAGTGTACGAAGAAAAGAACTTGATGGTGTTCAGAACCAGAATATTGTCACGCAGTGAAATTTTAATGAAATTCAAAAAACCATTTTAGACCTTAAAACATATTTCAAAATTAATTAAATATTTTATAATTATAACGTTGCTATTCTTTTTAAATTAATAGAACGGATATCGAGTTCATTCACTTGCAAAGTAAGCATATTTATCAGCACATAGCAACGAGGCAGCAAGTGAAAACAACTACCTATTTTGCAAGCGGAATTTGACGCTAGTTTGATAGCTCTGGTCGTTAGGAAAATTATTGAACTTCGCGAAGTCATCAATAAGGACTTCGTCGTTTTTGTCATTAGATCAGCAAGACCAGAGAAACTTCTGGAACCAGTGAATGACCCATGTTGAACTATGGTCAAAATAATCACTGGTTCATCAGAAAGTTTAGCGCGTGGACGGGGATCGATGGTTGATTCGCAATCAGTCGATTCCGGAACGCGAAGGGATAAAGTCTACCCTTACAAAGAACACTAGGTGGCAAATTCTGTGTGTTGGTGACACTACCCCTAGGTGATGATGGTTGCGACGCTCCTGCCAATAATGTAAGTAAAACAGACTTGTTTCTTTTGTGTGTGTTGATCTACATTGAGGGAAAGATCCTTTTTTTTTTGTAAATGTCTTTTATCTTAATTTCCTTTATATTTACATAATAAAGTTGTTATTGTTTTAAAACTTGCCTATCTTGTCATTTTAGTACCTGACCCCCAGTCACGCCAAAATAATCAATTTGCATTAAAATCAGGCAAGTAAAATAAATAACTAACCAATTACCGGCATAACATAGATGGTTAAGACTCCGTTCCCAAATTAGGCGTGACATGTATGGTGGAGGCGCCGATTTCTCTCAATTGTAGATCGATTCACTTATTTTATAAATTTTTTCGCTTACATGTTATTTTTTTTATTGGCTTGTTTTAAATATTTCAACTAAACCCATTCTGATAATTTTAATTTTTCTTGGTAAACATAACTTGCATAGGTAGCGTATTATTTTCAAATAGGGGTGATTTATTGAATTTTACGCAATCTTTCTTATCTAAATATAATTTATTGTAATCGACTCAGAGTGGTTTATGAGGTGTTAATTAATTTAAAAGAGTGACGAACTTTTTTCTATGTAAAATTTATTGTAATCGACTCAAAGTAATTTATGTGGTGTTATTTAATTTAAAAGTGTGACGAACAAAAAAGGGCAACACGCAGTCAGAAAAAATCGAGCTGGGAGGCAAACGTTGAACAAATAAGTAATAAAAATATCCAGGGGGCAACAAATTCAAAAGATTTCAGGCCAATACACAGCAGCACTAACACCTGAGTCACCCACACTACAAATAAATCAATCGCAATTACAAACGACACTAACATTACCAACCCCTCAAAAACCTCGCACTAATTTATCAAACAAAATCATGTAAAATATCATGATCAAGTGCTTTTGCGGAAACAAAACAACCAGCTACCCCTAAATTTATACCACCACCAACGTTTGATCCAAGCTCGGATTCTGTTTTAACTTTTGTATCAAAATATGATAGAACAGCTGCGTGTAATGATTGGACAGACACATATAAAATTGTTTATTTCGGGAGTTTGATAGAGGGACCCGCTAATATTTGGTATAATGAATATATAAAAAATGAACAAAATAGGAAAAAATTAAAAACGATTTTAAAAGAGAATTTAACGGAGAACAACCAATGCGTAAATTAAAATTTAAATTGCAAAACCGAAAACAACGCGATAATGAAGATTTGAAAAGGTACTACTATGACGTATAGCCCACGAAATAGATAGCGACATGCCCTTTGAAACATTTAGGGACCAATTTGAGAATGGACTGCGCTCATCATTTGCAGAAACTTATTATCTATTCAGTAATGGTATAACAACTTTTGATGAACTTAGTTAGTATTACGGTTAAGCGAAGTTAGGGAAAGGGTTTTAATCGATCGAATAACGACCCAAACATCACTTCTAACAATAACACCAACCCATGGATCAAGATCATCTCAAGAAAATACAAGAATACAGCAGAGGAAATATACGGCCAAGGTTCCAGCAAAACTATCTAAATCCACCCTCAACACCACAACATCGCCCTTGGAACGCGAATAATTATTATCAGTCTTCAATACCTAGGGGTAATTTTCACAACAATTACCAAAATCAATACAGGGGATATCAATAAAATAGAAACAGGGGAGAAAATGCGCCAAGAGGAAATGTGTCCAGAGGAAACGGTTACAGGGAAAACCAACAACGAAATTCGTACAATCAAGGCCGGCAAAGAAATCAACATTATACATTTTTGCCGAATACAAGATGTTCCGACGGCAGGCCACGATGCTGCAGTTGCAATCGTTGTGGGCACTACGATTGCAGAAATGAAGAAAGAAGATCACCACCACCAACCTCAAATGCCCAACGGACGACCCAACTAAAAAATCCGACGAGTTTGTCCTATGCACATCGAATTTTAAAAAAAACATATTAAAGGTCAAACGTTGCGTCAATAACAATTTATTTGTTAATATTTTATTAGATACAGGGTCTAGTAAATGCATAGTCCATATGTCATTAGCAAATAAAATGACTCCACTTGATAATACATTTAATTTAGTAACAGCAGGAGGTTATAAAGTACAACCCTTAGGTACAAGTGACATACCAATTAAATTAAGTAATTTCCAAGGGTATATTTCAGCCCTAGTGGTAGATAATTTATCAAAGCCGATAATATTAGGTACAGACTTTTCGTCAAAAAATAATGCGGTAATCGATTTTCCCAATAAAATGGTGTTCTTAAAAAATAAAGAAACAAAGACAGCCCTTGAATTCGACGAACAGAAAAAACGACAGCCTAATATCAACTACGTGCCAGAAGACGGAAGACACAATAAAAATCATCGAAAAGCACGTAAAGGTTATACAAGAAAACATGCTTCAAACAACACGGGATTCTACATGGATGATCGCAGTAGCAGCAAATATCCCGCCAGTAAGGGGTCAATCATTAGGCCCAGAACCTTCACCTCACGTCCTACTCAGCACAATTTGTACCAGCCTAACCATATTCCTTATATACATGGCATATTATCTCGTCAAATGTTTAAAACGAAGAAAAAAATCTACAACCATAAATCCCGTACAAAAACCTTCCCAAAACAATGTGGAAGAAATTGGACTGACCCCAAAAAATCACGGAGAAAAAAAACATCCAAACCCTATCCCCGTGCGAAACAATTGCCACCGAACTTAAAAGTATTCAATAAATATAATTTTCGCCTGTTCACCGTATTAAATATAAAACAAAATCAGCATATTGCGACTTTCTTCGATTAGTTCTTTTGATACCCTTAGATTGTGTTTATTATCGGGTTATTTAGGCATATTCAGATAATTTGATGCTACTGAATAAATATCACGGTAATTTTACGTTTTTCAGAAAAGATATCTGAAACGATTGATTCCCTTTATTAGGTGAATAAAATAATGAATGATATAAAG
>NW_020438999.1:49786-81595 GCF_000699045.2 Agrilus planipennis | reverse complement strand
TATAAAATAAAATGGTAAAAGGGCAATAATTTGGTTGCAAGAATATATGAAACTATATGAAACATGAGGTAAGAAATGATACGAAAAATGTTCGAGTAAAAGTAAATAAATACTTAAAAAATACGGTGTATAAAAGACAAAAGATTGCATAACGAAGTTTAAATACGAAATACATAACGTAAAAAATGAAAAATAAAAAAATTCAAATAAACATTGAAAAGAAATGTAAACAATTAATGAATGAGTCGGTGAAAAAAAAAACTTGATGATGGGTAAATAAAGAAACAAAATAAATACATGTGAGTACTATAAATAATAATATAATAATATTATTAATGAAATTATTAAAATAATATACGGGAGATAATAACTTTTTGTTTTTTTATCGAAATAATTTTCTTTTTAAGTAAATGAAATAAAGATATCAGATCAAATTGAGCGTGACAATAAAGGTACCTTATCGCTTAATAAAAATAACATTGAGCTGAAGGATAACATCTAAGATATTCCTCTTTCAGATCGTACTCTAAAACAATTATCAAAAAATTGTGCAACAGAAACATCTCTTCAGTGATGCGATAAATTGTTTCGCTACAACTTCAAAATTTACAGAAAATACATGTGAAGAGAATAGTAGGGAGAAGGAAATTCCATGTATAGAAAGGGGCAGGTGTGAAGAAAGGGTTTTTCCTAAAAAGTAAAGGTAATATATTTAGGCACACTTGATTTTAATTTAGATACCTAACGTATTTTTATATTCAAGGAACTGAAGGGAGACGCACATGGACGCAACTTTTAAGAACGCCCGGAGGTAGGCGTCCTAATTTTGTACGTGATGTATAATCTGGAAGGTGTACACCATCGGGCGTCGTATCATCCGATCAGTATATGTATATAAATTATTTTCGCTAAATTGCAAGTCGCCGTCCAATACAAATGGAAGTTGTGTGAGTTGAAGAAAAAGTGCATAAGCGAAGTGAATATAAAATAACTCTTCCGTGGTCTATAAATCCTCAACCGACATCCTAACCGCCCTTAAAGATCAGAAGATCAATGCCAAAAATGCCTGGCGTATCAAGTCCAGGCAAACAGGCAAAGACACCTTCCTCTTTAGGGTGATCTCCAATTGTCCTAAATCTATAGACGTCCTTCTGTCCAAAGACTTCACCATGTTTTCTAAGATTTACAGGTGTGAACCTTCCCAATCCCCAGGCCCCCAACCTCTATAATGTGGCAAATGCTTCACATTTGGCCACAACACCGCCTCCTGCTTACAAAAACAACCTTCCTGCTACCGCTGCGGTGGCAACCATCCCTCTTCTTCCTGCACCTCCTCCCCATTCTGCTCCAACTGCAAAGGCAAGCACCTTGCCTTTGACTCTAAATGTCCCAACAGACCCTCTACTAAATCTCTAACACCGACGAAAACCGCACCTATCAAGTGTGTTGATCCACCAGCTGACGAAATGTCTGAAGACGATTCGTCAGAAACCACTGATACCACTCCAGATCCCAGACCCTTCACTAGAATCGACGACACGATCAGGTTCACATACCTTTGCATGACCTCACTACACCCAAACCAACGCTTCGTCGAAAGCGTAGTCGCCCGCCAAGCCGCCCAGTTCTTCAGGCGCAAAGTTTCGTACGTTTACCGAGGTAACAACGTGCATCTATCCATAACACCAATCACCTCATTTCCAAGATACTCCCACGCCTAAATCCTAACCCAAACCAATCGATGGCTCATCTTCCCCGTTAATTTACATTCGCGGACCTTAAAATTTGTACAATTAACACAAACGGATGTAAGAGAAAAAAGAATAACATAATACACACAGTAAGTAATGATTCAATACACATTCTCGCATTACAAGAAACACTATCTACACGCAAAGAACGGCAATACATAGCACAGTACAACATCTACTGAAACGACAAACTACTCCACAGAAAAGGGACGGCCCTAATCATATACAGTTCCATTGCATCTAACCGATTTTTCCTACCACGACAATTCCAAGAGCTCGACTGCTGCGCAGCTACGCTGCACCTTCGCTCCGGAGATATTATTATCTTTTCGTTTGATAACAAACCCTCTACCAGGCTACCAGTCGAGTTCTTATCCTACGTATCAACCATTCGTAGAGCCATAGTTCTAGGAGATTTTAACGCGCGACACACTACATTCGGAGATACCAGTACAAACGCCTACGGGCGAATACTCGCAAACGCACTTCTCACACACAATTTATTCCGCATAAGAAACACAAATTTCGCCTTTTTAAGCCATCAAGGCTCGTCCATTCCAGACCATATAATCTGTACGGACAGAGTCGCGCCACTTTTCTCCGACGAATGTGGAATAGGTACTCCAATAACTAGCGACCACATACCACTATCCGCCACACTTAATATCCGATCATGTAAAATTACACCTTACTCGTTTAAAGAAATACGCGACTACAAGAACATTAATTTCGACAACCTTCGCGAACACATCAGCAAATCTAACCTCCTCCCACCGACAGTAAACACTCAGGAAGAAATCGACACTGCGATAGAAACGTACTTCACTTGTGTACAAAACGCGATACACGAAACTACGCCAGTCAAAGTAATCTGTGTAGGCCGAAAACCTCTCTCACGTGAGATAATTGAATTAATTAAAAGAAAACGCGCATTGTATAGGCAATTTACTAGAACACGCGATCCACTCGTTAAAACAGAATGGAACAGATTAAACGCGTTAGTTCGAATCAAAACAAATAAACATCAGGAAAAACGATGGCACGAAACCTGTTCTAAACTTAATTTTTACGACGGCTCCAAATTTTGGAAAAAATTCAAAACAATCACCGGCCAAAAACAACCTACAATTACCCATTTAGTCATCAACAACATCAACACGATATAACACAAGACGATGTCACAGACACATTCAGCAAACTAAAAACCAATTCACCCGGTGAAGACGGAATCACCAACAATATCATTAGAAACCTACCTCCCACCGCTATTGACTACCTTATCACCAAATTCAACGCGATTCTCAAAACGGGATACTATCCGACGAACTGGAAGACCGCGAACATTGTCATGATCCCGAAACCAGACAAAGATCACACGGATCCCAAATTCTACCGACCAATTTCTTTAGTAAATAACACCGGCAAAATCTTCGAAAGAATACTCGCGACACGCCTTTCAGACTACTGCAGGGACAACATCATCCCAGACACCCTAACCGGGTTCCGTAAAGGACTAAACTCCCTTGAACCGGTACTCAAATTACAAACAGAGGCAATATCAGCCATGAACTCGGACGGTTGTACCTTAGCAGTAGCACTCGACTTCGAAAGAGCGTTTGACACAGTTTGGCATAACGGGCTACTATCCAAACTTTTACAAATTAACCTTTCCCCTTTCCTCGTAAAATTAATCCACTCTTTCTTAACGGATAGACCGTCAAAAATCAAAATAGGGAACACGCGTATTCACGCTATCCGCAGGCGTACCCCAAGGCACGGTTCCTGCGCCACTATTATATAACATATACTGTCACGACATTCCACAGCCCCTCTATAATTCAATAAGTCTGACTCAGTACGCAGACGGCACCGCCTATTGGACATATGCTATAAACACCAATTCATATAACTCGAAAATTAATCTTCAAATCATTCAACTCGAACTATGGCTCACTTAACCCAAACAAAACCCAACTCATTCTATTCAGACATCCTAATATCGTCACCAAAAAATCCCTTTCAACGCGCGACATAAATGTTACACTACTTAACACCCGACTAACACTAAAAACAGAAATAAAATACTTAGGAATCACACTAACACATACAATGAACCAATACACAGACATCACAAACACACTGGATAGAGTGCGAAAACGCGCATTAAGATCAGACAAACGGATATGGATACGTTCTTGATTCGTATAATTCCCACATGCGCCAAACCTATTGACACCATACTTTCCAAAGGCTTCAAAATGTTCTCACGTAATTATAGCAGCGAACCTGCCTGACCTCCCGGCCTTCAACCACTCCAATGTGGTAAATGCTTTACATTTAACCACAATACTTCTTCGTACCAACAGTATTCACTTTGCTACCGGTTGAAAACATGACTCGCCTTCCTGCACTAACTAACACTAAGCAAGGGTAAACCCCTTTCCTTTGATAGTAAGTGTCCAAGGCGACCTGATCCAAAAACCCTCCAAGACAGCGCCGGTAAGGTGTGTAGTCCCCCAGCCAAAAAAACATCAGACAACGACAATGACTACACAACCGAACTGACCTGTACTCCCGAACCCGAACGATTTACTAGGATCGAGGACGTCATTTCTTTCACCTACCTCTGTCGTCCCTTCATCCAAATCGCAGGCTCGTCGAAGACATTGTAGCCCGAAACGCCGCCCAATTCTTCAGGTGTCGTGCGTCATCCACAAATCAGGAAAACAAAACGCAAACGATGACGCACATTCACGAATTTACCCTGTAGGAAAACTCTCACCATGATCAAGAGAATTATACGAAGAAATCGACGGATTAATGGAACAAGTTGATACAATTTCTAACAATGAAAACTCTGCACCATGAAGCGACACTATCACCGCTGAAAACATCAACAATGAACAGCAGTCAAACAGAGAAACTCAACAGGTAACTACTAAAAACACCGAATTAATTATCATACCGGTCAATCTAAAAGACAACCAAATAAGAAGAATACTAGAAGATACCGATCTAAAGGAAATTACATATAATATCACGTTCGTCAACCCCAAATCCAATGAAAAAGTGAATTACGTTTTCCGTAAAAGTGATACGAATGATAGCTATAAACAAAACGTAAAAGATATTATAGATATTGAATAGAATGTCATTAATATAATAATTATCGAATAAAGCTTATAAAATCATTCACAAAAGATCTCAACAAAAACATAAGAATAGCGAATAAATTCCCAGCCCTAATTCCCGACGAAATTAAATTATCTATTATCAAGAGGTATCATGAAAATGCAACACACGGGCACAAAGGAATCCATGAAACCTTGAATATATTACACAGAAATTATGAATTTCCGAAAATGTAAGCACTAACAAAGAATCTAATAAAGAAGTGTGCTTACTGCCAACAACACAAACTCTACCGACAAACGACGACGATCCCATTAAAAGTAACAAAAATACCAGACCAAATATTCCACCGCGTTGACATAGATTCAGGACAACTCAACCGAGGAAAAATAAATTATAATTTACTGGTATTCCAATATCAATAGGGATGATGACAGTAACAAAGAATCACTAAAATTATGATGTAAATTAATAGTGTAGAACTAAAGTGTTCTAAAACAATAATTGGTTTTTGTTACAACTGCGGTTAAGTTAATTTTAGTAAAAATAAAAGTACAAAACCTGACAATCTGCCATATTAGTTCAAACGCCAATGGGAGGCGCGTGACGTCACGCTTTCGTAAGTATTCTAACGTTCTGCTTAACTGTCGAACTTGTTAGCTTGTTTTGCTCATTTAGATATTGTTTGCTCCATTTATTTCATATTTCATAGTTAAAAAATTAGTATTGTATTATCAAGAGTGCGAAAAAGAAAAATTAGCTATGGAACAAGGATTCATCAAGGCAAATAGCTCAAATTTGCCAAGAATCGACTTTTTGATGTTGGGAGGATTTTTCGGGTTAAACAACGACTTCTGTTCATCTGAATTTCGAAATATTAAAAATTCCATGTATTATTTATATTTATAAATCAAAAAATAATGCGCTGTGAGCTATGTACAGCTAAAGCGTGATAGGAAAATTTGTATTGTAAAGGGTAAAATTTGTCCAGAACATAAAGCACATGCGAAATTGTATGTTGTCTCAGTCGTAGTGGACGAAGAAGGCCAGTTCGTCGAGAGCAGCGAAAAGAAGCACACGTAACAACATCAACGTAAGGCAGCAGAGCAGACAGCTTCTACTCAAAATCATGTGATCATACAAAATGCCTTTATTAAGGCTTAACCAGCAAACAATGAACGACGTCATGGACTGTGATGGCTTCGAAAGGCCGAAGAAAACGAGGAAGACGTCCAATACCTGTACTAGAGACCCTGAACCAATACCGACAAGAAACAGTTTCCACATACTACACAGCGAAACCACCTACGAGCGACGACCACCACCGATCGTTCTTCATTACGCTGAGAACTGGACCACCATCTGCAAGGAACTGAAACACCAACAGATCAACCTACACGGCGCATCCCATACAAAAGATGGTTTCCGACTCCAGCCCCGCTCCCATCAGAACCACATGAGAACAATTAACTACCAGGAAAGCACCGAAACCATGTACACACCTACGCTAATGAAGCAAGCCGGCCAATAAAATACGTCATAAAGGGAATCCCTACAACACTAAGCACCAGCTATGTGTCGACCTACCTTGGACAAAAAGGAATATACGACTGTACAATACATCGGATGAAATCTCGCTCCAAGGCCATCCCTCTAGTATTGATTATCACCTACAAGAGGAGTGACGAAGAGAAAATCAAGAATATGACAACATGCTGCGAACTGCTAGTTAAAATCGAAAAGCACCACGATGCGTGAAGTGCGCAGAACTTCACAGAACGGAAGACTGCGAGAAACCAAAAGAGGATAAGGCCGTATGCAGAAACTGCAAAGGAGACCATCATGGCTGCCCTGCATTCACGAAAAGAAGAAAAGTGAAGTCTTCACCGACTACCGAAGAACGATAACAATCCAAAGACAACAGAAACGCAGTAAGACAAGGTCTGTCCTACGCCAGAGCCACTTCACGAAGACAACAAGACCCACTCGACAACGAGACAAAAGCAACCACAAACAACCTTGGGAAAATCGACCTGCAACAATTAAAAACAGCGATAATAAAGCTAGCAAACCAATTAGAAAAGGCTACTACACCTATCGATATTCTTCTACAACTACTGAGCAGCGCTCAGACACTTGCCCAACTCATTAAATACTAAACAAAGTAAAAAATGAACAGCGGCTGAAGAGGGTCTCGCGGCCCTAGAACGGCCTTGAGGGGGAGAGGTTTTAGTCGGTAGGCGTCCTCCGGGATGAATCCGACACTACCCGGTCGCACGGGTGGCCGGGTGTCTTTTGAAGATTTCCTCTCCTCCACCAAAACGGAAAGAAAAAAAAAGACGAAGAAGAGTAGTTATATCTGTGCAATGTCACGATTGCGTTGCAATCTGAAGGAGGCTGCAAGCACTCAATAGCTTTCCTCATGTGGATCTACCGGAGGAGTGAAGAGTCACCCTGTACAGCTGTCGCATGTTACTGGAAAAAATCCAAAACTGTCCAGGGTTGGAAATAGTCTCATGTATATAATAGCAAAGGAATTGTCAAATGGTGCACCTAGCTTACCATCAAATAGTAGTATTCTTGATAAATTTTTCAATATGGAAAGAAAAAGAAAACTCAATAATTGTGAGCTATTAAAATATCAATCTGATTACATTTGTAATACTTTTCAAAGTTTATCAATGCATCAACTTGTGTGCCAGCATATAAAGAGAAATGCTGCGAGATATTTCCGGAAAAATTAGTACTGTCTGATGAAACTATTACTCAAATAGAGGTAAAGACCAGAGAGCAACATCATAACAACCTTTGGTTTGAACTGCGTTATGGTAGAATTACAGCATCTCGAGCTTATGAATTTATTCGGTGTAAGAAAAATGATAGAACTCTTATCTGTGAGGATAGTGTTATTGAAATTAAATGCCCCACAAGTAATAAAACACATCAAAATTATGTTAGAAATGGAAAGCTAACAGAAAAATTTAATACAAAGATTTAGATGCAAATATATTTGACAGAGCTACAAAAGGGTTACTTTTGCGTAGCTGATAGCAAGTTTAACACAAATAAGAAAGTGGAAATTATATGTGTGGCATTTAATGAAACATATATGCATCAGTTTTGTTAAATTTTTATCTAATGATACAATAAATGACAGCATTACGCTGGCTATTATTGATATATTTTTAAAAAATATTTTGCTCCCATATGTGGTGCTCATGGAAAAATCATCAGCAATCTCTCTGAAGGAACTGCACCCACATTCGATGCAATCCTGTCCGACATACCGGACAAGTATTGTAACCAAACAGACCTTTACAACCTACTTAGAAGCATCCCGACGCTCCTATTCCTCTCCCTCACTGTATACCGAGACAACAAAGCCCGGGTCACCTCGAAGGATCCGGAAATAATAAAACAGCTTTCACCTCTGAAATCCTTACTTTCGAACAACCTTAAGATTGCATTTAACCAAATATCCTCTAACTCCCCTCCGCCTTCAACACACTGCAACCACAAACCCACTTTCTCCTGCGTCGTCCGCTCTGTGGACATGAATATATTCCCTACCGATGCCCTTTCCTCTCCCCAGGAACAAAATATCGATACCAAAAACGACTGGCGTATTAAGTCCAGGCAAACTTGACAGGACACCTTCCTGTTTCGTGTTATTACGAACTGTCCTAAGGCGATCGATACACTCCTTTCAAAAGGCTTCAAAATGTTTTCAAAAACATACAGATGCGAACCATCCCAATTCCCTGGTCCTCAGCCCCTTCAATGCCGAAAATGTTTCGCTTTCGAACATAACACCGCTTCCTGCATCCAAAAACAGCCGCTATGCTATCGCTGCGGCGGAAAGCATGCATCTTCCTCCTGCACATCCTCTACATCCTACTCTAACTGCATCTATCCTTCAATTCAAAATGCCCAAAACGACCCTTACAAAAATCCCTTACTCCATCCAAAATCGTTCCCATCAAGTGCGTTGACCCTCCCGTCGATGAAACGTCTGAAGACGAATCATCGGTCATCACTGACTCTTTCAATCCCGAAAGATTCACTAGAGTAGAAAATACCATCCGGTTTACTACCTCTGCCTATCTTCCCTACACCCTAACTCCAGATTCGTTGAGGATGTTATAGCCCGTCATTCTGCCCATTTCTTCAGGTGGAAAGTCTCCTCCGTCTACAAAGGCGGTAATGTTCACATCTCCACCACACACCTTCCAACCAAAACAATGTCCTATTCCTAAAACCATTCATCTATCCATCGATGGCTCATCATCCCCTTTAGTTAAAATTCGCAGACCTTAAAGTGTCCACACATAACACCAACGGCTGGAAATAAAACAAGAACAATGTGATTCACACATTAACCACCGACTGTATACGGTACCACGCACCGCAATACAATATTTATAGAAACGACTAAGAGTTTCATAAAAAAGGGACAGTACTAATCATATATACTTCCATCGCATCCAGCCGACTTTTCCTGCCACCTCAATTTCATGAACTCGACCGTTGCGCAGTCACGGTATACCTCCGCTCCGGCGATATTATAATTTTTTGGTATTACAACGAACCCACCAACAGGCTGCCGGTCGAGTTCTTATCCTACGTCTCGTCCATCCCAAGGGCTATAGTATTAGGAGACTTTAATGCGCGACACAGCACATTCGGAGACACGACAACAAACGCGAACGGCCGGATACTCGCGACAGCGTTACTATCCCTCAACCTATTTCACATCAGAAATTTCAACTTCAACTTTCTCAGTCATCAAGGCTCATCGATTCCCGATCACATACTCTGCACCAACAGAGTCGTGCCCCTTTTTTCAGATAACTAAGAAATAGGTACACCGGTTACCAGTGATCACCTGCCCCTTTCCGCTACACTTAAAATCCGATCGCATAAAATTACTCACATTTAGTTTAAGGAAATACGCGACTATAAAAATATAAACTTCGACCACCTTTGCGAAACGAAAATCTATTCCCTCCCGTCATTAGCAATCAACAAGACACTGATACCGCGATAGACAGATATAACGCATGTGTTCAAAACGCGACCAATAAAACAGCACCTATCAGAAAAATGGTTTTTAATTATTGTTTTAGAACTGTCTGTGCTGCTGGTATAAGGTGACTTGTATAAAGTGTTCTTCCCAGACTTGTAAAATGGCATCAATTTCTTCAGGTACATTACCAATCAAATTGTTAAGGCAGACTTCTAAGTTCTAAGTTCTAAGCGTCTTTTTCAACAGTCTAACAGTTCTAACTTTCAGAAAATACCCTAGAATTGAGGGCCATCCTAATAGACATTCTATAACTTAAATTATTACAAAAGGGAATTAGGTGCTTATCTCACGTAGACAAACGATTTAGCAGAACAAAAAGAAGATTTGAACCTTTTAGTATGCCTAGTGGAACTTGCACAGTGTCCGAAATTATCGAGTAACAACGTTCGATCGAAAAATAAACAAAAATCAAAAATTGATACAAGACCTCTAGTTAAGGATTTATTTTTGAAGTTAGCCATAATGAAAACCCGTCGACTGGTCTACAGTACAGAGGAACGTAAAAATGGAAAGTATAAGAAGCTAAAGAAAAATATTCAACAAAATATTTTACGGGGAAGTACGTGATGCTTTGACAAAGTTTGACAATTCAAAGTAAGTTTTATTGATGGATCGTCAGTTTTGCATTTCACATTATCTCGTATCTTAATTATGTCACGCTTTCCAAATTGTGATTTTTGTGCAAATAAGTACGTGTGGTGGTTGTGTAATTATTCAACAACTTTGTGAAAAATTGAACTTTTCCGCTACGTGTACCTACATTCAACTGTGTGGGTATTAAATATTATATTTATGTAATTGTATGCAGGACTGTCTGATGTGTTGTTCTAACTTTAATTTTTTAAAATAAAAAAAGCCGCCCAAGTGCGAGTTTTACACTCGCGTACCCAGGGTTTCGTACAAATATTTACGGTAATATTTAAATTACGAGATTTTAAAATATAGATGGTCACATCGGATCGAGTTGATCTACAAGTTTTATTTTTTCACATTTTAAAGGGATCTAGACCTGAAACTCTGATATAAATTTCAATTTAATATGTGTAAGTACTCGTTTCTATGAAAAAAGGTCTTGACAGACAGACGGACAATGATATGATTTAATAAAATTAATGAAAGATAAAGGTTCCATTTTTTTCTTTTAAAGTACGAAACCCTAAAACCGGAAAATTTCAGTAAAGCAAGATTTTTTTAAATTTACTAGGTATTTCTTTTGAAGTGTCCGACAGTTTCGTTTACAACTCTAACTTGTACTTTTATCATTTAATATTTTTTGATTTTAGCATAAAAAATGAAAAGAGTAAAAGAAAGTGGGGCATCTTACCGTAATAAGAGAAGAGCTAAGTTGGAAAATATAAGAGCAAATGAAGGGGCTTTACTTAAATATGTGAAAAGTGTTGTTCCTGAAACGTCAGATTCCACGTTAGGCTTAAATTCATCACAGACAACTGGGCCTTCAAACCCAGAACAAGCTGAGAACCTACAAGAACTTGACACTGTTAATCTGTTACCTATTAGAAACAGAGTTTAATACAGCATCGGCATTGTCTGCTATTCAATATCAAAATTTCGACGATATTAGAAAATGGCTTGAACACAGACGTCAATATCCGATTGCATCTCATTCAGCAAGGACAGGAAATTGTTCAGCACATTGATAAGTACTAATTTCGCTGAAACGTCGACGGTAACACGCTCAGATTCGTGCTCTTTAACATCAAAAGGAGAGACAAGACGACTTACTAAGGAATGATTTTACTTTACATTGACTAACGGAGAAAATGTTTTACGTACTTGAATGGATTATTCTCCATCCAAACATCATTATTTTGCTTTTTCTGTCGTTTATTTGAGAACACAGATACTTGCTGAAAATTAAACCCTAAGGTTTCAAGTCACGAATCAAGTGCACTACACAACCAAAATTATTGCAAATGGAATGAGTTGGGTACAAGACTTCAAAAAGGACAGACTACTGACAAAAAAAGAGCAAGACATAGTGGCAAAGGAAACAATGAAATAGCAGGAAATTTTTATCAGAATGTTTGATATTATAAGATTCCTAGCCAAACAAAATTTGGCTTTACGTGGAAATATAGGAAACGACACCAGTACCAATAGAAAAAACTTTTTAGAATTGATTCATTTAATTGCAAAATACCACCTGTACTTCGTGAAGATCTAGTAAGATCTAAAATGTCTGGAAAAATTTTAATCACTAATATGTCACCACAAATATAAAACGAATTTATTGTCATTTTGGGAAATAATGTTCGTCAACATATCATCGGACAAATAAAAAAGGCTAAGTATTATTCGATTATATTCGATGCCACTCCAGACCTTCCTCATAAAGATCAAACAGGTCAGGTACTAAGATAAGTAGTAATTGAAAATCAGGAAGTAAAAGTAGTGGAATCTTTTATAGATTTTATTGAAACTAAACACAAAACTACTGAAGAATTTCAGATGATTTTGGACAAGATTCAAGCTGATGACCTAAATATAAGCAGCTGTAGAGGTCAAGCATATGATAATACTGCTGTTATGACTGGAAAGTATTCAAGAGTTCAGGAAATAATTCAAGAAATTAAAAAAATTCAAAAACTACAAAACAAAACTTATCGCGTGATAATGAAAGGAAAAATAAAATTGAAAGCTGTTAGAAGGAGTTAAAGACTTAAAGGTCGTCCACCCATAAATTATGAAAA
Source organism: Agrilus planipennis (assembly GCF_000699045.2). NCBI lineage: Eukaryota > Metazoa > Arthropoda > Insecta > Coleoptera > Buprestidae > Agrilus > Agrilus planipennis. The sequence continues at coordinate 68,915 of NW_020438999.1, read as the reverse complement.
AAGGGTCTTGACCAAGAAACATTATTATTATTATACGCTAACAGTTTCCCACTAAATATTCCAAAATCATTATAAATATAGTTAGTTGTAGACGGGTCTTTACTATTAAAATGGACACAAATGGTAATATAAGTAGATACAAAGCAAGCTTGGTAGCAAAACGGTTTAGAGAGGAATATCTCAAAGACTACAATGAAGTTTATACCCCACTAGTAACGCTAACGGACTTCAGACAATTACTAGCTCTTAGCAATCAATTTTTATTTATTAGTAAAACAAATAAAAGTAAAAACAGCCTTTTTAACGGATCATTAAAATAGAAAATATGTTAATATATAATTTGAAATAAGCACATTTGTTCGAATTTCTCGATGTTACGTAAATAAAGGATGGATTTACTGAATCACAGTAGATCACAGTGTTTATTTTCTAAATAAAAAAAGTATAAACAAAAATATTTGCATTCTGTTGGACGCAGACGACATAATAACTACGAAAAGCTCACAAATCATAACAAACATAAATACCTTTCTGAAACAATGCTTCAAAATGATAGATTTAAATGAAATTCAGTTATTTTTAGGAACTAGAATAAATTGTTTTGAGAACACAATAACACTTAATTAAGTTTTAGCGATAGGGAGATTAGCCAAATATAAATACAAGCAAATCACCAGTTTGCCATTGTCATAACCACTGGAATGGTTTCTGTGAAACAACAGTATTGTCTTTGTTAAACAAATCAAAAAGAAAACATTCTTGCTGTTCGTCTGATAAATAATATACTTAAAATATGTGTAGCATACATAAAATATTCATGTACAATAAGGCATTCATGATTCACTCAGATTCGACTATTTGTCCAAGTAACATTAATAAAGGTGGTGACTAAAATAAGCCAATCCGAGGCCTATTCTTTTTAATGTATGTACTCATCTATGACTAAATTTAAGTGAATGAGGTAAAAATTTCAATGGATGTCTGATGTATTTGATGATATGTACTCCTCATCTATGCGTAGCCATAAATATTATAGGCAAATATTAGGTTAAAAATTATAACTACAATTAATTTTTACCAAAACAAAATTTGTTAATGTGAGAGAACTTATTGGGTATACAAATTCCGATTGAGTAAATGACACAGAAACACGCAAAAGTACTTCGGGTTACATATTTAACTTATCTAATGAATGTCCAATTTCATTGAATGGTCGACGAAAAAGTAAGAGTTGCAATATCATCCACTGAAACGAAGTATATAGCAATCTTTGAAGGGGTAAAAAAGAAGCCCTTTGTCTTAAATCTCTCAGTGACGGTATCAACATACATATTTAGGATCCTACAGCTATATACGAAGATAATCAGGCTTATTTTTCAATCTTTCTGATCACACAAGAACAAAACATATTGACATAAAATATCATTTTATTAGGGACAAAATACGGTACAAACTTGCAGACGTATTCACAAAGAGGACTACTACTTAAAAGTTCAAAGGTCGACCCGTGAATGAATCTAATTTAGAATTTGCCACATGCCAGCATACAACAATCAAAGCTCAAATATTTAATGTGTTTTATGTTATTAACCCGATCCTCACAAAAGTTTCGAAACCCTTTGAAACATTTGGGATTGGCTAATGCAAATCTTTATTATACGTGATGTACGAACTGAACAAACAATTCAAAAATAAGTGACGACGTTTTGCTTTATGTCCAATTTTAAAAATGCCTGATATTCTTCTTTGCAAAAATAACAAATATGAATATGTGTGGTCGCAAACACATTTGAAAGAGATTATTATTTTATTACTATAATTAGAAAATAAATTTTGTTGATGCGTATTATTCGATTTCTAGACAATGGTTATGTTAAGTTAAGCTAAAGACAAAAATTGAAAATTCACCTTCACTTTTAGAGATCTAGACTCTCTTACTTTTAGAAGGTTCCCATCCCACTTGTTTCCCTAGATTTAGTGTTAATAATAAAAATCAGTTACTGTTGGCCACACGTAAGTTTTTGTAATGTTATCGTAAAATATTTGTGATGCTATGTGGGAGTCTTTCTAAATACATTTTAAATAAAAAGTGATCGAATATTGTTTTGCATGATAAATTTCTAATTTTTGAACAATTTTTCAAGACGTAATATAATTTTCAGATGAAACATAAAATAATTAAAACGATTAAGCTACATCACTCCTCAAACAAGGAGCTGATACCTGAACATGCTCTATACATACGATGGCTGCTGAAGTCTTACGTCAACTACAACAGCCGGTACCACCTCCTACGCTAATGCCGGTGTGCATCACGTCGAACGATGACCGGATCATCAAGATTATTTAACACCGGAACAATATAAATACCAAAGAGCACCTATCATCGACTTAACTCTTCGACTGATCTTCGACCTGAGCGGACGTGTCCAGAGCAGAGAGAAGAACAACAGCAGAGAACTCCCTATCCACAGCCGATAGAAAACACAGTCTTTCTTAAGACTAATTCTTAACAAAATCAATTCAGCGACGAAGGACAGCAGTAAGCGACCGACGGAGATGGAGGAAGCGGCTGCTTGCAGCTCGCGTACTCCAACCGAGGTAGGAAGCTTCCAGCATCCTACCAAGAAGCTACGGGTGACAAGCGTCAGGGTGAAAACACCGCCACCGACTCCGACGAGCAACACCTTCGAAGGATTGCCAGTCGACGTCGAAATGTCCGGCGATACTGTTAGCGAGATCGAAAGTTCGGCTTCGCAAAATCGATCGTCGATGCCAAAGCGACAGCGTGTACCACCAATCGTCATTCGGGAGAAGCACCGATGGACAGCAGTAGCAGGCTTGCTGGCGAGAAACAACGTCAAATTCCTGAAGGCCAGGAATATAGCAGACGGGATAAGCGTCCATCCCGAAACCGCAACGGACTACAGGAACATGAAGCAGCTGCTGGAACGTGAGGAAGTCGAGTTTCACACGTACCTGCTTCAAGAGGACAAGCCGCTGAAGGTGGTACTCCGCGGTATCCCAACAGACATCCAGGCTGCGGATGTCTCAGAAGACTTGAAGGCGCAGGGCTTCAACGTTGGAAACGTCGTCAGGATGACTAGCGCCAAGACGAAGGCACCCATACCGCTCGTCTTGGTCATCCTACCCAAGAAAGATAACAACAAAGAAATCTTTAAGCTAACAACAGTTTGTTTTCTCAAGATTTCAGTAGAAACGCCACGACAAAGGACCACCATCGGCCAGTGCCACCGATGTCAACGCTTCGGGCATGCGCAGAGGAACTGCACGGCAACCGCCCGCTGTGTTAAGTGCGGACAGAAGCATCACACCTCGACCTGCGAGAAGCCGAGGAACCAGCCGGCCAAGTGTGCGAACTGTGGAGGAGCACACCCGGCGAGCTACCGTGGCTGCCCGCAATTCCCCGAGCTTCCCCGACCCAGAGCGAGGACCACGCCTGACTACCGGACTGCTTCCACCTCAACAGCCAGCGCAGTTCGCCAAGGAGTGTCGTTCGCCAGGGCAACAGCGCCAAGGTCAACGCCTTCCACACCGACCGCTTCTCAGGCAGCACCAGGTCCCGCCCCAGCCGCCCAGACCGACACCCTGACTAGTATCATTCAGATGCTAGCCAGGTTCGACCTTCAGAAAGTGGCGACTGTCGCTCAGAAGGTCGCCAACGCCCTGGCAGGGGCAAACGGCGCAGCGGATATCCTAGCCCGTTTGCTAGGATGCGCTCAGGATATACTATCACTTTTCAACTAGGTGAGTCAATGGGGATACAAAAGACTAACCCGTGCTCGTTACAGGTACTCGTCTGGAATGCCAGAAGACTTCGGGAGAAACGTTTCGAGCTTCTTGATCTTGTAGAAAGGCTATCAATAGATGTTGTTCTCGTAAGCGAAACCCACCTACGGGAAGGTATAAATGCAAAGTTCCCAAACTACGCATTATACCGAACCGACCGAGAGAACAGGTTAGGTGGCGGAACAGCCGTCTACGTAAAGCGCTCGCTCGAACATTATCCCGTTACTGTGGTATCGACAGAACATCTGGAAACGACAGCAGTAGAAGTCATAACAACAAGAGGTCCATTACGTCTAATAGCCGCATACCGCCCGCCGTACCGTACAATGACAGAGGAGGACTTGGATGATATCCTAGTATCCGACGTTTCAACAATAGCAGCTGGTGACTTTAATGCCAAACACCCGGCATGGAACAGCCGCAGGACGAACACCAGCGGTACGGTACTACACAACTACAGCCAGACGAGGAACGTAGCAGTAATCGGACCCGATGAACCTACGTACTACGCAGCGAACGGCTTAGGACCACCAGACGTTTTGGACATAGCCATCTTCAAGGATGTAGCACACGACTTCACGCTGTCGGCGGTAAGTGAGCTCTCATCTGATCACGATCCGATTATTTTGTCACTAGGCACCGACAACAACAGCACAGTCTACGAGAGAAAGTCCACCTGTTGGCCTTAATTTACCGACCATCTTCAGGAAAATTTTCCTAAGATCAAGGTAATACGATGCCAACGGGACATCGAAGAAGCCGTCGACACGCTCACAGCTGCAGTACTGTCGTCACTGGAACAAACGACAACGACCCACACGACGACCAGGGTTCCGATTCGAATACCTGATACAGTCCGCAGACTAATCAGGGAAAAGAACCGAGCCCGACGTCGCTGGCAGCGCACCCGACACCCGGCTGACCGGGCAGAGATGAACAGATTAGCGGCACAAACAAAGGACGCTCTACTAGACGTACACAACGAACGGTGGCAGGTAAGGCTCACTAACGTAAACCAGGTTCCAGGTTCCCTGTGGAAACTAGCACGCTCGCTAAAGCGCCAAACGCAAAATACCCCACCAATCCACGGAGAGCGCGGTATGGTATACACACCAATAGAAAAGGCGGAAGCGTTCGCGGACTGCCTCGAGAACGCGTTTCGGCCGAACGAAGACAACGTAGACGAAGACCGTATCGAACAAGTCGACCAGGACGTTCGACGTTTACTAAGGGCGGCCCATACAGGGTTCGTCAGACCAACGAACCCGAAGGAGATTAAGGAGCTACTGCAGGCTACCAATCCAAGGAAAGCTCCCGGTCCCGACGGAATACCATCACGAGCCCTAAAAGCTCTTCCGGTGAAAGCCATTATGTCTCTTGTGAACATTATTAACGCAATGCTACGTCTAAGGTACTTTCCACAAAAATGGAAAACCGCAGACATTATCACGTTTCAGAAACCAGGAAAATCACCGACGTTCCCCCAGAACTACAGACCAATAAGCCTGCTACCGGTCCTAGGGAAGATAGCGGAAAGGGTCCTGTTAGCCAGACATCGTGAAGAAGTTACACGTAGTAACTCCTTACCGGACGAACAGTTCGGCTTTAGGCCAAACCATTCGACGGTACAGCAGGTATTACGTATAGTGGAGTTTGCGACGTCTGGTTTCAACAGAAAGCAGTCCACAGGAGCGATTTTCCTTGATGTTTCGAAGGCATTCGACAAGGTATGGCATAATGGAATAATATATAAGCTTTTCTGTGCAGGTTACCACCCGGCGTTGGTGAAGACTATAGCGTCATTCCTCCGAAATCGCAGTTTCACTGTGAAACTAGGGGACGTCAGATCTAGCTCTCGCAGTATGGAGGCCGGAACCCCGCAGGGATCGCCGTTATCGCCGCTCCTGTTTTCCCTCTACACTGCCGATACACCCAAGACGAACGGCACCGCCCTTGCGCTGTATGCCGACGACACCGCTATATTGACAAAATCTATAGCGCCACACGTGATTACCAACAGGCTACAAGAATCGGCCAACGAACTAGAGGAGTGGTTCAGAAGCTGGCGAATATCGGTGAACCCAGAAAAGAGCAGCGCTCTTTTCTTAACCAAACGGCAACAAGTTCCCGCAGGAAGCGTCACTCTCTTCGGACGTCCGATCCCATGGAAAAACGACGTTAAGTACCTCGGTGTCAAACTAGATAGGGGGTTAACCTGGAAACATCACACCGACTATTGCACTCATAATGCAGCGGCAGTGATGTCACTCCTGTTTCCACTGATGAACCGCAGGAGCAGGCTCAGCCTCAAAAACAAACTTCGGTTGTACACATCGGTCATTAGGCCGATTATGACGTACGCCGCACCTGCGTTTTCATACGCTGCCAAGACACACTTGAATAAACTCCAAGTTGTGCAAAACAAGGCTTTGAGGCTTGTCGCAAATGCTCCGTGGTTCGTCTCAAACGCGACGCTACACCAGGACTTACAAGTACCATGGGTAAAGGACCTACTCCAAGAGACAGCAACCAAGGCCTTCGTAACCTGCCAAGCCCACCAGAACGCGCTGGTACGCGAAATGGTAAGCTACAACGAGCACGTGCCTTACAAGCACAAACGACCCAAAATGGCCATGATAAACTAACCATAACATATTTTAACCGACATAACCAGGTCGTTGCTCAACAAGACAAGTACTAACCATTTCGTATCAATCCTATAACAGTATTTATTAACCAACAAATAGATGCACATTTTATTTATATTGTTACCTGTTATGACATTATTTATTTATAGATTATATATATTTATTTATTCCTATATATATTGTACTAAAACAGTCGCATATACAATTTTAGTATATGACGCATATGCGTAATGTACGCATAACACTTTTATCATGTTCCAGATGACCAGAACCATATGGCCCATTTGTCCCCTTTACAGACAAACGATGGTTCTAAGTTATTTCATTAATCTACACACATGAAAGTATCTGTTACAGATTTCAAGGAGAAGTCATAGCATGGGACTTGAAGAACGAGGGGTTTTAGTGAGTAAAAATCTCACACTACCACGCATATAGAACCAATTGCGTGGTGCCTTTTGAAGGTTTCCCCTCTTGCCAATGGCACAAAAAAAAAAAATCATCGACTTCCATTCTACGGCAGATCTTCGACCTGAACGGACGTGTCCAACATCAGCGGAGAAGAACTTCACAGAAGATACAACAACCAACTGCGAGCAGCCAATAAGCCGCTAGTACACCAGTCTTTAGTAAGACTACCAAAATCGAGGAAGAGGAAGAGCAGAAAACGACAGAAGGAGGAGACGTCGTACCTGTAGCGATGGAGGAAGCGGCTGGGACCAGCGCGCTCTCCCAACCTGAGACGACGCCGCCGACGGACTTCACGGAGGCGACAAAGACGGCGAAGAAGCGTCGGGTCAGCAGCCTGCGGGTGGTCGCCGAGACTCCTATAAGGAACAGTTCCCAACCGCTTGAGAATGACATTGTCATGTCAGATAGCGAAGGTTCGATGGCCGCTTCTCAAAATCGAACGTCGGTGCCAAAAGCAGAAGACCAGGGTACCACCAGTAGTCACCCGCCAGAAAAGCCAGTGGACAAACCTATGCAACCTGATGCGGAGGAAGAACCTACAATTCAGCAAGGCGAAAAACATCGGGGATGGGATTAGCGTTCAGCGGACAACAGAAGACGACTACCGCGGCATCGTCACACTACTACACAAACAAGGCACTGAATACCATACATACCTGTTGCAGAAAGACAAGCCGCTGAAGGTCGTACTTAGGAGAATTCCGACAGACATCCCAACATCAGAAGTCGAGGAGGACTTGAAGGAGAAAGGGTTCTCGATCAAGAAGGTCGTGAGGATGACGTCAGCCAAGACTGTCCAAAGACAGTATAGCCCACCAGATCTTTAAGGTAACAACGGTATGCTATCTTAAAGTTTCAGTTGAGACGCCGCGAAAACGCAACACCATCGGACAGTGCCACCGATGCCAATGCTTCGGTCATGCGCAGAACAAGTGCAGGGCAACCGCCCGTTGTGTAAAATGTGGCCAGGACAACCACACCAGCGCCTGCGGGAAACCACGAGAGCAACCAGCGAAGTGTGCAAACTGCGATGGTGCACACCCCGCCAACTACCGAGGATGTCACAAGTTTCCCGAACATCCCCGACTGTCCAAGACATCGACGAAACCACAACCGACTCCGGCCCCTTCGGCAAACGCTGTTCGCCACGGGGTTTCCTTCGCCAGGGCTACGGCGCCCAAACCCTCCACCTCCGTTCCGCCTCCAGCACAACCCACCCCTGCCACAGCACCGGGATCCTCCACGACCTCCGACGCCGCATCGTTGACCAGCATCCTACAGATGTTCGCCAAGTTCGACCTACAGAAGTTAGCAACCGTCGCCCAGAAGGTTGCCAACGCCCTTGCCGGAGCGATCGGCCCAACAGATATCCTAGTACGCCTACTGGGATGTGCGCAGGACATTGTATCCCTATTTAACTAGGTAAGTTAATGGGTATACAAAATAAAATTGCAAATTCTTTACATGTCTTATTCTGGAACGCCAACGGTCTCCGGGAGAAACGTTTCGAGCTTCTCGAGCTATTGGAACAACTCTCAATCGATATCGTTCTCGTAAGCGAAACCCACCTAAGGGAAGGTATAACTGCAAAGTTACCAAACTACGCATTATACCGGACCGACCGAGAGAACAGGTTAGGTGGCGGCACAGCTGTCTTTGTAAAGCTCTCGCTTAAACATTATCCCGTTACCGTGGCCTCGAACGAACCAATGGAAACGACAGCCGTCGAAGTTGAGACGACCAGATAGCTGTTTACAGACCGACCGGCCAAACGCTCACCGCACAGGAACTAGACGCTCTACTGTCAACAGACGTAGCAACAATTGCGGCCGGTGACTTCAACTGCAAACACCCCAACTGGAATAGCCGCAGGACCAACAGCAGTGGAAGGGTTCTGTACCAATACGCTCAGACGATGAACGTAGCAGTTGTCGGACCCGACGAACCTACGTTCTACCCATCGAACGGCACCGGAATTCCGGACGTTTTGGACATAGCCATCATCAAGGACGTCGCTCAAAACTTGACGCTGTCAGCGGTAAGTGACCTTTCCTCTGACCATAACCCTGTTCTTCTATCCATAGGAAACGAAGAAAACCGCACCGAGTACCAAAGGAAGTCCACCTGCTGACCCGCATTAACCGACCATCTTCAGGAAAATTTTCCTAAGATCGAAGTAATACGGAACCAACAGGATATCGAAAACGCAGTCGACACCTTAACAGCCGCAATACTGTCGTCGCTGGAACGAACGACAAGAACATATACGACATCGAGGGTCCCAATCAGAGTACCGGACATGGTCGTCAGACTAATTAGGGAAAAGAATAGGGCTCGGCGTCGATGGCAACGCACCCGGAACCCGGAAGACCGGACAGAGATGAATCGACTCGTAACAGAAGTAAAGGACGCCTTACAGGACTACCACAGCGAGCGGTGGCAGGTAAGGCTCACTAACGTTGATGAGGTTCCAGGTTCCCTGTGGAAGTTAGCAAAGTCGCTAAAGGGCCAACCTCGTAGCTTCCCGCCTATACATGGAGATCGAGGCATCGTGTACACACCAAGCGAAAAGGCAGAAGCGTTCGCGGACTGCCTGGAGAACGCTTTCCGCCCAAACGACGAAGACCGCATCGAACAAATCGACCGAGACGTCGGGAGGATACTGAGAACGGAACACGCTGGATTTATCAAACCAACCAATCCCACGGAGATTAAAAATCTGCTCAAGGCCACAATCTCCAGGAAAGCTCCTGGTCCCGACGGAATACCAGCACGAGCTCTAAAGGCTCTACCGGCAAAAGCCATCATGTCGTTGGTCAATATTACAAATGCGATACTACGTTTAAGGTACTTTCCAACGCAATGGAAAACCGCGGACGTAGTTTTGTTTCAGAAGCCAGGAAAATCCCCGACGTTCCCTCAAAACTACAGGCCCATCAGTCTTCTACCAGTCCTGGGGAAGATTGCCGAACGAGTCCTGCTGGCCTGGTTGCGCGAAGAAGCCTCACGAAACGACTCGGTGCCGGCAGAACAGTTTGGTTTTAGGGCCAAGCATTCCACTATGCATCAGGTCCTACGTGTAGTAGAATTCGCGACGGACGGCTACAACCGCAAACAATCGACGGGAGCGATTTTTCTGGACGTCTCCAAGGCCTTCGATAAGGTATGGCACAATGGGCTAATTTTTAAACTTTTTTGTGCAGGTTTTCACCCAGGTCTAGTCAAAAATATTGCCTCGTTCCTCCGAGACCGCAGGTTTACTGTGCGATTGGAAAACGTTCGCTCTAGTCCCCGCAACATGGAAGCCGGACACCCCAGGGATCACCGCTATCGCCACTTTTGTACGCACTCTATACTGCAGACACACCAAGGACTGCAGACACGACGCTTGCCCTCTACGCTGACGACACCGCTGTGATAACCAGGTCCCTAGCACCCCGCTTGGTCACCGCACGCCTACAGAAAGCCGCCGATGAGTTGGAGGAGTGGTGCAGGAGCTGGCGAATAGCGATGAACACGGAAAAGAGCAGCGCGCTTTTCCTCACCAAAAGAGAGGACAGATCTCGACCGGCCACGTAACCCTCTTCGGCCGCCAGATCCCGTGGAAGACCGCAGTCAAGTACCTTGGTGTCAAGCTAGACCGCGGACTAACTTGGAAGCATCACACCGACTATTGCGTTCGTAACGCATCGGCAGTGATGTCTCTTCTTTATCCGCTACTGAACCGAAGGAGCACACTCAGTCTTAGTAACAAACTGCGGCTGTACACATCGGTTATTCGACCGGTGATGACGTACGCCGCTCCTGTGTTTGCTTACGCAGCCAAGACACACTTGAACAAACTTCAAGTTGTGCAAAACAAGGCACTAAGGCTTGCTACGAATGCTCCTTGGTTTGTTTCGAACGCGATGCTGCATCGGGACCTGAAGGTCCCTTGGGTAAAGGACTTGCTAGCGGATATGGCAACGAAGACCTTCGTGACCTGCGAAGCCCACCAGAACGCGCTGGTACGCGAAATGTTAAGGTACGACGAGCTTCAACCGTGGAAGCACAAAAGACCAAAGACGATAATGACTAACCAATAGTAATACTAACCATGTTGTACCAAAGCTAACAAGAGACTAACCATTTCGTTATATTTATATACAGGTTATATTTATTAAATATTTTCTACATGTACATACAAATTATTTATACACTTACGCTTCATTTGTCCAGACCCATATGCACATTTGTCCCCTTTACAGACAAATTATGGTTCTAAATTTTACTGAAACACACTCGAAAGTTATCTGTTACAGATTTCAAGGAGAAGTCATAGTACTGGGACTTGAAGAACGAGGGGTTTTAGTGAGTTAAAATCTCACACTATCACGCATACAGAACCAATTGCGTGGTGCCTTTTGAAGGTTTCCCCTCTCGCCAATGGCAGAAAAAAAAAAGAGAATATCGACTGGCAGATGAACTAGGAGAGGTGGAAAGTCCAAATATTGCAGTAGTGGCAGATGGAGCCTGGTGCAAGAGATCCTATAGAACAAATTATGATGCTAGTTCTGGCGTAGCATGCATAGTTGGAAAGCGCACTGGCAAACTTCTTTATTTAGGTAACAGCAATAATCAAAATCCATACTCATAACATGACAGGTTAAAGACAATTTTTTATATAGTTAATACGTGTACATAATTCCTTGAAACTAAAGATTACCTAGATAAAAACATCGAAATTTAATCGATGCATCAGGGTCAAGTACCTATGTAGGAAATTACGACAAATCCAATCAAAATTGTGCATATTTGGTTCGAGATTAGCAATTAATATTGGGTCAACCTAAGATAGGGCAGCAATATTGAGTCAAGATTTGATGAATAATATTAGCCCAAAATTGGGCAGCTAGTATTGGGCAAGGACTTGTTGAAAAATATTATACCAATGTTTAATGAACACTATTAAGCAAGCATTAGATAAATAATATTGTGCTAAAACATGCTGAACAATATTAACTCAATATTGAGCAGCTAACATTATGCCAAGACTTGATGAACAAAATTCATCCAAGATTGAGCAACTGCTTCGCTTTCCATCTTGGCCGGTACTTCGTTGCCTAGTATTGGATATAATAAAACATATATATATATATTACTAGCCTTGACACTCGAAGCTTGACCGGCCCAGTATTGACAAACCCATACTTGCCATCCAAGTATTGGACCAAACTTGACGAAACGTTAAGAAACCTAGCCTTGACATTTGAAGTTTGGTTAAGTATTGTACTACTATTGACAAGCCAATACTTGGCTACTCCAGTATTGGACCAAACTTGGTAAAACGTTAATGTATTAGATATTGACATATGAAGATTGGCCGAACTTTGGACCAATATTGACAAAAGTATGCTCAGTTTCTCACTACTGCTCCAGGTTTGGGTCTGTTAAGTCCGGAATTTCCTACATAAGTACATATGTATGTAGATTAGTCTTGTCATAATAATATCAATAAATTAATCATGTCGTACATTTAGGCATTAGAAATAAGTACTGTACTTTATGTGCAAAATATGGGGGTGAAAAGGGCATAGTACAACACAACTGTTGTAAAAACTGGAACGGCAGTTCAAGTAGTATGGGGGCAGATATTATTGCGGAAGGCTTCAAAGAAAGTGTGACAATGCACGGCTTAAAATATACAGTACTTGTTGGAGACAGACAGTAGCGTATATAAGAAATTGCAGGGCTGTAAACCATATGGACATCAAGTCAACATCCGCAAAATTGAATGCCGAAACCTCCTTCTGTGAAATTTTTGTCACAAACTTAGACAAATTACAACCAAAAGGATCAGTACCACAAACCAGGTAGTTCCAGTTCGTTTGCGACAATTGCTGCTGTCCAAAGTATTCAAAATTCGTACTGCTGTTGTTTCTTCTATTTCTCACCGAAAAAATCAAGAAAAACCTATCTTCGAAAACATTGAAATAAGAAATACAATAAGTCATATTTTCAGCGAACATGAAAACTGCAAAAAAATTCAATATTTTTGTGAAACAGTCCGTGACAAAAATATTGTCGTAGTTGTTGAAATGAAGTCGTATGGGTTATGGAAAGAAATAATGTCGGTAACCAGCAGATTAACATTGCAAGCGTCAAACTTAATTTTGAACATGGACTCCAATATATCAGAATGCTATAATGCATTGGTAGCAAAATTTATAGGGGGCAAACGCATTAGCTTTTCTATGAGGGGATCATACCAAGCACGCTGCGAAGCGGCAGACATTTCATTCAATTACAGTGGAGAATATGCAAGCGTAGTCCATCGTGCGGTCATAAAAAGAAATCCAGGTAAGTACACAAAAAAATTCACGGCCCAAAGGATGACCTTGCGGGATAAATGCAAGTGCAGGTGAAATTTATTCAGGAAAATAAAGCGCAATGCAAATCCTACACCGCTCGTTGATCCAGACTATGATCCAGAAATATCACAGACCAACATGTGTCCTACTAAGTACACAGAAAAGTGGAACATTTCTTAAAGACACATATACAAATACCTGTGAATCATATTTCTAATATTGAAATAACGACAAGAGGCCAAAGTAGCAATCCCAATTGGATAACCGAACGCAGCAACCGAATAACATCGTCTAATATTCAACATTTACTGGTAGTGCTGCCATTCATAATGGCAACGAATATGAAACAGTTGAACGTGACGAATTTTCAAAAGTAACAGGGTCATAATAATTTGTTTAAATTATTTACTGTCTACTGTTCTGTAAGTGTTATTTTGTGTATAAAGTTTAACCTGTCCTATATTTTAATAAAAATATAAGTGAAAAGTGCAACATTATTTTCTTCAAACTTCCTGGTTGAATTCCATCACAAGAAAAATTTGGTGTCAGGAGTGGGATCAGTTGTAACGTCTAAGAACTTCGAGAAAAGAAACAAAGTCTGCATCTTGGACGGTGGCGAAGCCTTAAATACAACAGGACCTAGTAGAAGAAATTTTGGAAACCAACCAGAAGAAGAAAACGAGAGTATGAAAAGTATCTTCACGTATATCCTGTAAGTGTTAAACAATTATTCTTATAAACATTTGTCTACGCTGTATCACCATATAATTCTTCAAAATGAACGCCGATACATCTCGTCCTGCTAGTGTTAGTGTTGCGCAATCTCAGATATCTTTAGAACTAGCTGAGAAAATGTTAATTAAATTCGACGGTAGCAAATCTAAACTCTTCGAATTTATAGACAACTGTGACAAAACAATATCTTTAGTGAGACCGGAATATAAATCAATAATCGAAACAAAGATAACAGACAACGCCCGTGCACTCATTCGTAATAGATCTTTTCGAGATTGGGACACCTTGAAAAATCATCTTCTAGATGCATACGCTGAGAAACGTACAGTAGGTCAGTGGCAACTAGAATTAAATAGTTGTAAATAAAACCATAACGAAAATGTCATCACTTATGCCAATAAGGTAAAAAACTGTTATATCAAATTAATTAATTCTTTAGATTCTAATTTAGGTAGAGATGCAAGAGAGGCATGTGTTAACTTGTTAAAAGATCAAGCTCCAAATGTCTTTGTTACAGGACTAACAAACAATTTATCACTAATAGTAAAATCTTAAAAACCAATTTCATTAGAAGATGCAATTGCAATAGCCATTAATGAGGAACAAGAACAAAAATCTAGGTTAGAGATCCAAAAGTATCAAAATATAAACAATTCTAATGCAAAATTGTGCACTTTTTGTAACAAGTCAGGGCATACAAGTTTTAATTGTAGGTATAACAAAAATAATTTAAATCCTAACATAAGGCACTTTCAAAATTCTCAAAATTTGTCAAATAGTAACCCAACTCGTTTAAACAATAAATTTCAAAATCAAAATAAAGGGAATTTAAATCACAACCAAACTAAAACTTGTGCATATTGCAAAAAGGTAGGGCATTTAATAAACGAATGTAGGAAAAGAGAGTATAATAATAGGATGAGAAATCAAAATAATAATAACAAATCTTTTAAGGGAAATCAAAATTCAAATTTAAACTTTCAAAATCCTCGTCCTACGGCCGGGACGAGGATAGCACAATCATTCCAGGCCGAACCACCTCGAGAATAGCCAAAATTTATTTGAAATCAGTAACCACTTATGTCGATTTAGCAGTCGATCAATTGAATTCAAAAATCAATCGATTTCTAGTCAACACGGGTGCTGATATTTCACTCATTAAATTATCATCATTAAAACCATCCACTCTTTGTTACGAAGATAACAAAATAATATTAAAGGGAATAGATAATGTACGAAATCCTTATCAGACCATTTGCTATTCCTTCCTAGATCTGTCTTTCGGAGACAAAATCCTAACACATCCTTTTCACGCCGTATCCAATTCCTTTCCTATTAATTGCGATGGCATTTTAGGAAACGATTTCTTAAAACAATTTAATATAAAAATTAATTATGAAAAGGATCAATTATTGTATAAAAATATTTCTATTCCTCTTCATGTAAAACAAAACACTATTTCTTTACATGAAACTAATACAATTTCAAGTTCTAAATCTTTTAATTCAAACTCAAATTCAAAGTCTAACTCAAATTCCAAAAGTTCTATATCTTATGAGACAAATTCTTACAATGCCAAATCAAATTCACCTAATTCTAATTCTACTCCTAATCCTAATTCCAATTCTATTTCAGACTCTTATCACCTGCAATCTTCTAATTCGAGCACTAAATCTTCTAATTCAATATCAAACTTTAATACTAAATCTTCTAGTTCTAATTCTATAATGTCTTATTCAAATTCAAAATCTCTATGTTCTAATTGCAATATCTTTATCTTAAAACCTCGTAGTGAGTCAATATATTAAATAGTTCCATCAAAGAAGGTATCATTCCAAATTTAGAGGTTGAAAATGGTGTATATTTAAGTAATAGTATAGTTAACGTAAATCCGGATTCATCGGCTGTTACTACAATTTTAAATACAAATGAACATGAAATAAAAATAAATAAGTTAGATGTTACTTTAGAAACTTTACCCAATTCGAATTCTTCTTCAAAAACAAAAACTCCACATCGTCTAGACTAGATAAAATAAAAAATTTATTAAGAACCGATCATATGAACGGGGAAGAAAAGGAATCAATTGTTAAAATTTGTTGTGAATTTAATAATATATTTTTCTTAGAAGGTGATAACTTAACCTTTACGGACGCTATAATGCATGAAATTCCGGTCACATCCAACGTTCCGATAAATTCCAAAACCTACCGCTATCCAGAATCCTTAAAAGAAGAAGTAGACAAGCAAATTACAAAAATGCTCCAACAAAATATAATCCAACCCTCTACCTCTCCTTGGAACAGTCCCGTTTGAATTGTGCCTAAGAAAATAGATGCATCTGGCCAAAGAAAGTGGAGTATCGTGATCGATTATCGGAAATTAAATTCAATTACTGTAGGCGATAGTTATCCTCTTCCAAATATAACCGAAATCCTAGATCAACTTGGTCATTCAAAATATTTTACAACGATAGATTTAACGTCAGGCTTTCATCAAATTCAAATGAATCCAAAAGATGCAGAAAAGACAGCCTTTTCAACTCCTACTTGTCACTATCATTTGAATCGAATGCCTTTTGGTTTAAAGAATGCTCCCGCGACTTTCCAGAGACTAATGAATACAGTACTATCAGGTTTAAATGAATTAAAAAGTTTTGTTTATTAAGATGACATTGTCATTCATGCAGATACACTCGAAAATCATAATCGTAAATTAAAGAAAATATTTCAAAAACTTTCAGATTATAATTTAAAGATACAACCAGACCAATGTGAATTTTTAAGACGCGAAGTCATGTATTTAGGACATTTAATAACAAATTCAGGTGTCAAACCAGATCCTAAGAAAATATCCTCTGTAAAAGATTTTCCCATTCCTAAAAATCCTTCCGAAATTAAGTCATTCCTTGGTTTAGCTGGTTATTATAGGCGTTTTATTTAAAATTTTAGTAAATTAACTCAACCTTTAACTTCACTTCTAAGGAAGGATGCAAAATTCATTTGGAGTAGCCAACAACAATAAGCATTTGAATCTTTAAAAACTATTCTTTGTTCCGAACCTATTTTACAGTTTCCAGATTTCAGTAAAACGTTCATTTTAACTACAGATGCAAGCAATTATGCTATCGGGTCTGTTTTATCACAAGGGGAATATCCCAATGACTTACCCATAGCATATGCTAGTCGGACTTTAAATCGAGCGGAATNATTCTTGCAAAAATTTCAACATACTTTAATTACTTATAATAATTTAAATGAAAGTAATGATAACTTTTTATCACATAAAGGACACACAGTTATTCCTATTTCTAAAGATTTAGAAGTCAATAATAAATTTCTTAATGATATATTTTCCTAATATCCAAAACACTTAAATTTATTAAGAACACAACTAGATCATAATGAGGTAGATAAGATAATTGCTATTAAAGAAAAGAACATCAACTTTTATTATCTATTTTTGAAAGAAAATTATTGCAATGGTGCTTTGGAACGAAGTCATGCCACGTTAGCTGATAATTTAAATGAAAGTAATGATAACTTTTTATCACATAAAGGACACACAGTTATTCCTATTTCTAAAGATTTAGAAGTCAATAATAAATTTCTTAATGATATATTTTCCTAATATCCAAAACACTTAAATTTATTAAGAACACAACTAGATCATAATGAGGTAGATAAGATAATTGCTATTAAAGAAAAGAACATCAACTTTTATTATCTATTTTTGAAAGAAAATTATTGGGACAGAACTGAATATGAAGACATTTTTAATATTTTAATTAAATTAAGAGAAACTTTAGAAATAGAAAAAATTAATTCAATTGCTTTACCTAGAATTGGTGACAGCTTTGATAAATTAAATTGGAACAAAATTCGAGCCATAATTAGATATATTTTTAGAAAATCTGATATAGTAATAACCATCTATCACAATACTTTAATAAATCCTAGTCCTGACACACTGGATTTCATAGAACTTATAGCAGGATTAAACAAAATTTTAAAAGGTGCAATATGAAAAAAGACATTCAAAATTTTATTAAACATTGTGAGTAATGTCAGAAAAACAAGTAAGTTAGAAAAAAGACTCATAAACCCATGGAAATTACTTCCACTTCAGATAAACCATTCGAAAGAATATCATTAGATATAGTAGGACCATTACCCTTTATCGAATTTGGAAATAAATACATACTTACTCTTCAAGATGATTTGACAAAACTTTCACAAGCTTATCCTATCTCAAATCATGAAGCAATTACAATAGCTGATGTTTTCGTAAGAAATTTTATTTGTAAATTTGGCATTCCAACATCCATTCTAACAGATCAAGGTCGAGACTTTACTTCAAAACTCTTACACGAAGTATCTAAATTATTCAAAATTAAACAAATTAATTGTACCGCGTATCATCCTCAAAGCAATGGTGCTTTGGAACGAAGTCATGCCACGTTAGCTGATTATTTAAAACATTATATAAATCAAGACCAGACCGATTGGGATCGATGTTCTCATATAATACCACAATTCATTCTATCACTAAATTTACCTCTCATGAATTAGTATTCGCTGAGAAAGCTAACATTCCTTCTTGTTTGACTAGAACACCAGAATTCAAGTATACTTATGATAATTATCTAGACGAATCAAAATTAACATTGCAAAAGAGCAATCAGTTGGCAAAACAGCATTCAATAGATTCTAAGGAAATTAATAAAAAGTATTATGATAAGAAAGTTAATAATATAGATTTCAATTTAGGAGACTTAGTTTATTTAAAAAATGAACACCTGTTAATTTTACAATTTTATTAAATAATAAAAAGAAAACTTTAGTACATGCTAACAGACTGAAGAAAGCTTTTGTTTCAGACTGTTCATAGTAGGGACATTTTGTTTGGATATATTACAAAATAAATTAGTAATGATAGAAAATACGTATTCTAAAACAAAGTCGTTATGTTAACACGGTATTTTTTCCAAAAATTCTTTATGTAATGTAGCTCTAAAAGTAATCGATCAAAAGTTTCCTTTATTAAAATCTAAAGATTTATCATTGCATGAATTATTAAATCAAAACACAAATATCAGAGTAAAAAGAGCTTGGT
>NW_020438999.1:40382-47342 GCF_000699045.2 Agrilus planipennis | reverse complement strand
CCAAAATTTATTTGAAATCAGTAACCACTTATGTCGATTTAGCAGTCGATCAATTGAATTCAAAAATCAATCGATTTCTAGTCAACACGGGTGCTGATATTTCACTCATTAAATTATCATCATTAAAACCATCCACTCTTTGTTACGAAGATAACAAAATAATATTAAAGGGAATAGATAATGTACGAAATCCTAATCAGACCATTTGCTATTCCTTCCTAGATCTGTCTTTCGGAGACAAAATCCTAACACATCCTTTTCACGCCGTATCCAATTCCTTTCCTATTAATTGCGATGGCATTTTAGGAAACGATTTCTTAAAACAATTTAATATAAAAATTAATTATGAAAAGGATCAATTATTGTGTAAAAATATTTCTATTCCTCTTCATGTAAAACAAAACACTATTTCTTTACATGAAACTAATACAATTTCAAGTTCTAAATCTTTTAATTCAAACTCAAATTCAAAGTCTAACTCAAATTCCAAAAGTTCTATATCTTATGAGACAAATTCTTACAATGCCAAATCAAATTCACCTAATTCTAATTCTACTCCTAATCCTAATTCCAATTCTATTTCAGACTCTTATCACCTGCAATCTTCTAATTCGAGCACTAAATCTTCTAATTCAATATCAAACTTTAATACTAAATCTTCTAGTTCTAATTCTATAATGTCTTATTCAAATTCAAAATCTCTATGTTCTAATTGCAATATCTTTATCTTAAAACCTCGTAGTGAGTCAATATATTAAATAGTTCCATCAAAGAAGGTATCATTCCAAATTTAGAGGTTGAAAATGGTGTATATTTAAGTAATAGTATAGTTAACGTAAATCCGGATTCATCGGCTGATACTACAATTTTAAATACAAATGAACATGAAATAAAAATAAATAAGTTAGATGTTACTTTAGAAACTTTACCCAATTCGAATTCTTCTTGTCAAATTAATATAATAAGTTCAGGTTACAAAAACTCCAAATCGTCTAGACTAGATAAAATAAAAAATTTATTAAGAACCGATCATATGAACGGGGAAGAAAAGCAATCAATTGTTAAAATTTGTTGTGAATTTAATAATATATTTTTCTTAGAAGGTGATAACTTAACCTTTACGGACGCTATAATGCATGAAATTCCGGTCACATCCAACGTTCCGATAAATTCCAAAACCTACCGCTATCCAGAATCCTTAAAAGAAGAAGTAGACAAGCAAATTACAAAAATGCTCCAACAAAATATAATCCAACCCTCTACCTCTCCTTGGAACAGCCCCGTTTGAATTGTGCCTAAGAAAATAGATACATCTGGCCAAAGAAAGTGGAGTATCGTGATCGATTATCGGAAATTAAATTCAATTACTGTAGGCGATAGTTATCCTCTTCCAAATATAACCGAAATCCTAGATCAACTTGGTCATTCAAAATATTTTACAACGATAGATTTTTAACGTCAGGCTTTCATCAAATTCAAATGAATCCAAAAGATGCAGAAAAGACAGCCTTTTCAACTCCTACTGGTCACTATCATTTCAATCGAATGCCTTTTGGTTTAAAGAATGCTCCCGCGACTGTCCAGAGACTAATGAATACAGTATTATCAGGTTTAAATGAATTAAAGTTTTGTTTATTTAGATGACATTGTCATTCATGCAGATACACTCGAAAATCATAATCGTAAATTAAAGAAAATATTTCAAAAACTTTCAGATTATAATTTAAAGATACAACCAGACAAATGTGAATTTTTAAGACGCGAAGTCATGTATTTAGGACATTTAATAACAAATTCAGGTGTCAAACCAGATCCTAAGAAAATATCCTCTGTAAAAGATTTTCCCATTCCTAAAAATCCTTCCGAAATTAAGTCATTCCTTGGTTTAGCTGGTTATTATAGGCGTTTTATTCAAAATTTTAGTAAATTAACTCAACCTTTAACTTCACTTCTAAGAAAGGATGCAAAATTCATTTGGAGTAGCCAACAACAATAAGCATTTGAATCTTTAAAAACTATTCTTTGTTCCGAACCTATTTTACAGTTTCCAGATTTCAGTAAAACGTTCATTTTAACTACAGATGCAAGCAATTATGCTATCGGGTCTGTTTTATCACAAGGGGAATATCCCAATGACTTACCCATAGCATATGCTAGTCGGACTTTAAATCGAGCGGAATCAAGTTATTCAGTAACGGAGAAAGAATTATTAGCTATTGTTTGGAGTGTTAAACATTTTAGACCTTATCTGTATGGACGCAAATTTAAAATTTACACCGATCATAGACCATTAACATGGCTTTTTAATGTTAAAGATCCAGGTTCAAGGCTTGTTAGATGGAGACTTTTATTAGAAGAATATCATTACGAAATATGTTTTAAACCAGGTAAAATCAACAGTAACGCTGATGCCCTTAGTCGAATTAAAACAGAAAATGAAATCTCTATTAATACTATTTCATGAAATGAGCCCGAAAATTATTCCACATTCTTGCAAAAATTTCAACATACTTTAATAACTAATAGTAATTTAAATGATAGTAATGATAATTTCTTGTCATGCTTTCCTATAACACCACTGTTCATTCGACAACNCTGTACACATCGGTTATCCGACCGATGATGACGTACGCCGCTCCTGTGTTTGCTTACGCAGCCAAGACACACTTGAACAAACTTCAAGTTGTGCAAAACAAGGCACTAAGGCTTGCTATGAATGCTCCTTGGTTTGTTTCGAACGCGACGCTGCACCGAGACTTTAAGGTCCCTTGGGTGAAGGACTCGCTAGCGGAGATGACAACGAAGACCTTCGTGACCTGCGAAGCCCACCAGAACGCGCTGGTACGCGAAATGGTAAGGTACGACGAGCTTGGAAGCACAAAAGACCAAAGACGGTATAGACTAACCAATATTAATATTAATACTAACCATGTTGTACCAAAGCTAACAAGAGACTAACCATTTCGTTATATTTATATACAGGTTATATTTATTAAATATTTTCTACATGTACATACAAATTATTTATACACTCAGGCTTCATTTGTCCAGACCCATAAGCACATTTATCCCCTTTACAGACAAATTATGGTTCTAAATTTTACTGAAACACACGCGAAAGTTACCTGTTACAGATTTCAAGGAGAAGTCATAGTACTGGGACTTGAAGAATGAGGAGTAAAAATCTCACACTACCACGCATATAGAACCAATTGCGTGGTGCCTTTTGAAAGTTTCCCCTCTCGCCAATGGCACAAAAAAAATAATGACCTCATAGTCTACCAGCAACCGCGGTAGCAACACCACGATCGATAGCCGTTACTTTCGTCCTCTAGCCAGTCCATGCTTTTAAACGATACCAGTGACTCAACGAGACCACGCCCGTTATCATCACGCGAGTCCAAACCATTCGAGCTCGCACGTACTAGTTAGTTGTGATTTCTACACTTTGCCCAGCCGCTCTTAGGTAAGTTTAACACTTTAATTAATTTTAACTAACCTAATAGTCTTGGGGACCGAGTACGCAACGTCCCCTTGTACTTCGTCGTTCCCTTAACCTGTTACTAACACAAAAGCGTTGTTTTCCCGTACGACCGAAGCCACGCCCACCGAAGGCGTTTTTTCCCTTCAGACGCCTGCCATTTCGGAAATGGCGCTACCCAAGGGTCTTGCACTATTGCAGGGTCTCTCCCCTTGCCGTTGCCATAGCCCTTTTTGGCGAGCTAAAGCAGAACATGGTCGTTATGGAAGCTTATATCCGTCAGCACGCTGACAATAAGGCCACGCCCATGTCAGAGGACAACGGGCCCGACACCGCCACAATTTCCTCGTCCTCATAGGTAACTGTACCGTCAAATACAGCTACTGCTACCTCTGCCGACGGCTTTACTCAAGCAAATAGCCGTCGAACAAAACGTCAAAGACGAACACCGTTCCTTTCTTCGTCTTCGTCGTCGTCCACGGACGCAGACTCCGAGCCTGACACTGCCGACCAAGGCACTACAGCTACTCCCCCTATATCCATCCGCCAAAAGTCCCCTTGACCCAAAATTCTCCGTGGCATGGAAAGCCACGATATCTCCGCCCGACGGGTAGTCAACACCAGCGACTCCATCAGAGTTTATCCCAACTCTGTGGAGGACTTCCGCCGCCTTTCCTCTCTCCTCGACGAGTTTTCAACCAACCAGATCCGCCAGAACAGGGACCTTCACGTCGTACTTCGCGGAGTCTGTGAGTCTACCTCCACGGACGATATACAGTCCGAATTAACTAACAAGCGCTTTGCTATCCGCGGCATACACCGCATGACCAACGGTGGCAAAGTATGGCCTCTAGTGTCCGTTCAGCTTGACAGGACGGACAAAAAGTCAAAACAATCTTCGATCTTGGCAAAATCTGCGGGCTCAATGTCAAGGTTGAGCCCAAAAGAGTCAACAAAGACGTTCCCCAATGCCGTCGCTTCCAAAAATTTTTCCACACGACCGATTACTGCCGCGCAGTCTGGGTTTGTTCTTTCTGCGGCCGAAACCATGTCTCCGCTGAATGCAAGGCGAAAGACAGAAAAGACGCCACTCCTTACTGCGCGAACTGCAAAGGCAGTCACCGCGCTACCTATCGCGGCTGCCCCAAGGTTCCGCGTAAAAACGACGCCCGAAAAAAGGCCACCACCATCCCAGTTGCTCCAAAGATAACCCAAGCAACCGCCGGCTCACCTGTTGCTACCATAAAAACATCTTCCCTAATGTCTTACGCAACGGCCGTGAGAGCAGCCCCACCACCCCCCACCCGTAAGCCCAACCAAACCTCAAGCACCGCTACAACATCAGGTGCAACTCCGTCCCTTCAGGATATAAAATTCAGGCTATCGTTCAGACAATGGTAGCCAGTTTAGTCGCCATCATGCAACCACCCACCAATGTCTAACACAACCCACTCAAATAACCTTCGATTAGTTACCTGGAATGCCCACGGCATTAGAGGTAAAGTGACTGAACTAGAGCACATCCTCGAAGAAATGTCAATCGGTGTTGCATGCATCACCGACACTTTTTTATCCCAAAAAATCAAGCTTTTTGTCCCAAACTTCACAGAAAACAGAAAGGATCGTGAAAATTCCGTCGGCGGCGGCGTAGCCATCCTCGTTAGGAATTCTATCAAACCCAAGCCCATCTCTTCGGCTACCGATTCTTTAGAAGCAGTTGGCATTGAAATCACTTCAACTTCCGGCCCTGTCAGAATCATCTCATTATACTCCCCCCCCCCGGACGAAGAGGATCCTTCAAACCTCCCACTTCTACTCCCATCAAACGTCTCGACTATCGTCGCAAGCGATCTCAATGCCAAGCACGTCTCATGGGGCTGCCGATATAGTAATAGAAAAGGCATTTCCCTTCTTGCCAACTCTCTTGACTTCGATTTCACAATTGAATCCCCACCAGATCTAACGCACTTCCCGGATCGTCACAACAAGCTTCCAGATATTCCAGACGTATTCCTCACAAGGAACGTTAACCTCTCCTCCGACCCTACAGTTCTTAACGATCTAAGCTCAGATCACCATTCCTGTTCAAATAGAAATCGGCCGCCCAACTTACAACCTCCCAAAGCTAACATCCTCCTTAGACTGGCTACATCTGCGCTACACCCTTGAGTCATTTTCTTTAAAGTGCTCTCAAATTCGCACAATAGAGGAACTCGATGAAGCGGTAAATCTCCTTTCAAACGAGATTACCAACGTCGTCGAGCGCTCCACGACCTCTCGCCAACCACCACCCCAGTCAATGCTCTCCCCGCAGACATTCTTGATCTCCTTAAGAGGAAAAACAAAGCCCGACGTCTGTGGAATAGACACCGCGACCCAGCACAACGTGCAGTAGTAAACGTCCTCCAACGAGAACTAAAAACTCGTCTCACCGAATTCCGCAGCGCATCCTTCAATGACTATATCGCTCAGGCAGAAACTCATCCCGGAATCACCTGGAAAGTGATCCATTCCCTTCGTAACAGAGCTCCCCATCTTCCGCCACTAAAACAGAACGGCTCCACCTACTCTTCAGACGAAGAAAAAGCTGCAATTTTCGCAGACTCTTTATGCCTCCAGTGCTCCCCACTACCTAGTTCAGTGGACCTTGCCAACTTTCAAGAGCATACGAAAGCCATCTCCAAAAACTTCAATCCCATAAATTCTGAATTCAGACACACTACACCCCGTGAGATCTTCTTCACCATTCGTTCTCTGAAAAAGAGAAAGGCCCCTGGCGCTGACGGAATTCCCGCCAGAGTCGTCAAAGTCCTGCCACCAAAACACATAACCTCACTCTGCAACATCACAAACGCTATCATGCGGCTCCACCACTTCCCTTTGGTATGGAAAGAAGCCACTGTCATCTGTCTCCCAAAAAAGGGAAGCCCCTCAGCTCTCCCTCAAGATACAGCCCATCAGTCTGCTCAGTTCGTTGAGCAAAGTAGTGGAATCCATCCTTCTCGATCGGCTCTTAGACCACGTGGAGCAAAACAACCTTCTCCCCGACTTCCAACACGGTTTCCGCAGGCAACACGGCACCGGACACCAACTTCTTCGTGTTACAGAACACATTTCCGATAACCTCAACAAGCGGCGTCACACTTCAATGCTACTTCTTGACGTCCAACAAGCCTTCGACCGAGTCTGGCACGAAGGTCTTATCTCTAAACTCATCGCCCTTAATATCCCACACTTTCTAGTCGGGATAATCAGGTCCTTTCTCACAGACAGAAGCCTTCGAGTCCGCGTTGGCTCTGCTCTCTCTGTCAGTAAACCCGTCACAGCCGGTGTCCCACAAGGCTCCAAACTTTCTCCTATTCTGTTTAACCTCTTTTGCGCGGACATGCCCTCCCAAACTTCCATTATGACTGCTCTGTACGCTGACGACATTGCCATCATAAACTCTTCCAGCACCATTCTCCAATGCACTGCGAGAA
>NW_020438999.1:2340-38549 GCF_000699045.2 Agrilus planipennis | reverse complement strand
AAACCAGGTAAAATCAACAGTAACGCTGATGCCCTTAGTCGAATTAAAACAGAAAATGAAATCTCTATTAATACTATTTCATGAAATGAGCCCGAAAATTATTCCACATTCTTGCAAAAATTTCAACATACTTTAATTACTTATAATAATTTAAATGAAAGTAATGATAACTTTTTATCACATAAAGGACACACAGTTATTCCTATTTCTAAAGATTTAGAAGTCAATAATAAATTTCTTAATGATATATTTTCCTAATATCCAAAACACTTAAATTTATTAAGAACACAACTAGATCATAATGAGGTAGATAAGATAATTGCTATTAAAGAAAAGAACATCAACTTTTATTATCTATTTTTGAAAGAAAATTATTGGGACAGAACTGAATATGAAGACATTTTTAATATTTTAATTAAATTAAGAGAAACTTTAGAAATAGAAAAAATTAATTCAATTGCTTTACCTAGAATTGGTGACAGCTTTGATAAATTAAATTGGAACAAAATTCGAGCCATAATTAGATATATTTTTAGAAAATCTGATATAGTAATAACCATCTATCACAATACTTTAATAAATCCTAGTCCTGACACACTGGATTTCATAGAACTTATAGCAGGATTAAACAAAATTTTAAAAGGTGCAATATGAAAAAAGACATTCAAAATTTTATTAAACATTGTGAGTAATGTCAGAAAAACAAGTAAGTTAGAAAAAAGACTCATAAACCCATGGAAATTACTTCCACTTCAGATAAACCATTCGAAAGAATATCATTAGATATAGTAGGACCATTACCCCTTACCGAATTTGGAAATAAATACATACTTACTCTTCAAGATGATTTGACAAAACTTTCACAAGCTTATCCTATCTCAAATCATGAAGCAATTACAATAGCTGATGTTTTCGTAAGAAATTTTATTTGTAAATTTGGCATTCCAACATCCATTCTAACAGATTAAGGTCGAGACTTTACTTCAAAAGTTTTACACGAAGTATCTAAATTATTCAAAATTAAACAAATTAATTGTACCGCGTATCATCCTCAAAGCAATGGTGCTTTGGAACGAAGTCATGCCACGTTAGCTGATTATTTAAAACATTATATAAATCAAGACCAGACCGATTGGGATCGATGTTCTCATATAATACCACAATTCATTCTATCACTAAATTTACCTCTCATGAATTAGTATTCGCTGAGAAAGCTAACATTCCTTCTTGTTTGACTAGAAAATATCTTTAGTGAGACCGGAATATAAATCAGTGCTATACGCAA
Source organism: Agrilus planipennis (assembly GCF_000699045.2). Classification (NCBI taxonomy): domain Eukaryota; kingdom Metazoa; phylum Arthropoda; class Insecta; order Coleoptera; family Buprestidae; genus Agrilus; species Agrilus planipennis. The sequence goes on along the minus strand of NW_020438999.1, from coordinate 37,264 downwards.
TAATCGAAACAAAGATAACAGACAACGCCCGTGCACTCATTCGTAATAGATCTTTTCGAGATTGGGACACTTTGAAAAATCATCTTCTAGATGCATACGCTGAGAAACGTACAGTACCTCCCGGGAAGAAGCCGAATGCACTTCCACCTTGTAAAAAAAAGGTAAAAGTGAAAAAGAAATGCGTACCTTTTTTAAAAAAGGTTTAAANAAATTAAACAAGATACATTTCAAATTCAATCATGTTACCACTTTAGGGGTCACAGTAATGAAATTAGAAAAAGATTTAGAGGAAATAAGATTTTTATTACCTGCAAAGCGAGCCAGAAGAGGTTGGTTTAATATCTTTGGAAAAGGCTTACACACATTATTTGGTACTTTAGATGAAGACGATGCTGATAAATATAATAAACTCATAACAGAACTACAAAATTCAAACAAAAATACATTGAAAATCTTAAAAGAACAAACACATCTATCACAGGTATTGTTATCAAGTTTCAATGAAACATTGATTAAGGTAAATGGCAACGAAAAAACACTTCAGCAAAATTTGTTAGCTATCGATCAGTCATTAAAAAATGATACAAATAGAATTAATGAAAATCATCTAGCACTTCATATGATAAACACAGTGACTGTTCTTCTTGAAATCGCTAATTTAGTCCAAAAGGAAGTTTCTAATATTTTAGAGTCATTATCTTATGCAAGAGCAGGTATGTTACACCCATCAATCCTAAATCATGAACAATTAAAAACTGAATTAAACAAAATTGATGTTACCGAGTCCGTACTGCCATTTCCAGTAGATGATAGTGAAATTTATAAATATTATTTGATAATCAAGCCCAAAATTTATTTACTAAATCAAGGCTTATTGATTAAATTAGAAATTCCTCTTTGTAAATCTTTACAGTTCAAGTTGTACCAACTTTTCCCTTATCCGGTACCTACTCAAAACTCCTTATTTCACATCCTTTTGCCACCAACGCCATATCTTGCTTTATCTACTGACCACCAATGGTTCATCGACATTCTGTCCGTAAATGATTTGCTACAAATTGAGAATATCTGGATATCAGAAGAAGTTGAACCACAGGAACTGTTTCACAACAAAGCCTGCATTCCTCAATTATTAACATCAAAATCGTTTCCTGATACATGTGAAATCTACACCACTCTTGCAAGTGAGGAACTGATTCAAAAAATTGATCAAAACATTTGGCTAGCAGCTTCCACAAGTACACTCGACTTCACTTATAAATGTGAAAATTTACCGATAAACAAAGTCGAAATTATACGACCGACCCTCATTACAATCCACCAAAAATGCACCTGTTATTTTTCTAATGGACTCCGTATAACAACCACGGACACCCGAAATAATAACAAGACAATCAATTTAGACACCGAACTCCCAGTTATCCCATCAGACTGCTGCCTCGAAGAAAAATATAAAAACAAGTCACCAAATCTTCAACCCCTCAATCTAAACTACTTAAATCAAGAGAGTTTAAACCTGGCCGCAGCAAAACTCATGGACATTAAGAACAAAATCGATACCGAAGAAGAAAGAAAATTTTCAAAAATATATGGAAATTATTGGTTAACCACATTGGCTGCAATTACATCAGTATTACTATTGGTTTGTTTGGTTTATTGTTGTTGCCCAGGATGCTTCAAATTCTGTAGACCAAATCCAATTTGTCATCCCGGTCACTGTTTACGAATTGTCAACTACAACACCACAGCGAGAGAAGAACCCGTGGTCCGGTATCAGACGTCAACTTCTAACCCAACAAGCTATATAAGGGAGGTTTCACCCCGAACCTCACCGGTCATTACATCTAGAAGACAGTACAAGACTCCGACACCCTTGGAAAATTAATTGCAAGATTAACTTTCCATCTCAAAGGGGAGGTGTTACATGCTAAATATGACGACTCTTTTCAAGGACACTATTTTCCCATACCTGCAGCTGGTTATTATTTAATTTAGAAATGCTTAGTAGACAAATTATCAATATTATATTCTTTTATGAAAACTCAAATCATTCTAGCTTCAGACTAGGCCTGATAATCATTATCTTGTAATTGTAAAATAAAGTTCTTTTTAAAAACTCTTTTGTTGGAACTTTTATCGTATCAGTTGGCGCAGTCAGTAGGATCGTCTTTTCCGTAATTTCAAAAAAGGCGATCAGTGAATATTTTCGGGAATTTAGTGGTGAACTTTTCTCGAACAGATTTGTGAACTTTTTCGGGAATATAGTGGTGAACCCTTTTTCTCGAAGAAAACTATTTTAACATTGGGAACTCATTGGAGAAGTGGAACATCGTGTTGTCCATAGAAACCATTCGCAGTTTCGCCTTTAGGAGACATTCCGACTAAGGGAAAATCAAATATTGGATTTCCGCATGTTCGCCATGCTGCTCAGGACCCATGAACATGCACCTCTACATAGCAAGCATCTTATTGACAAGGTTGGTGATCCTTTAATTAACCAATTTACCAAACTGTGCAGGTTTACAAATACCTTTACTTTTTTTAAATTATATAAATCCTATACTTGAAAAGTTGAAAAACATGACCTCAAACGAGAAGGGTTAATTTACAATCCAATCAAATTGAATTCCATGGTAACTATACACCAATCCCTTTACAAATAAAAAAAGAAATCAAAGTAATGAATACCGTAATTATTCTACCGCGCTGCGAAAAATTTGTTGAAATAAAGACTAATTATGAACCTTTTACAGAAGGCATGCTTCCGAAGCAAAATATTAGCGATACAATATTAATCCCTGAATGCTTAGTTAAGGTAGATAGCAATAGAGTTATTCGTACAAGTCTTATTAATCTTTCTAATAAGGAACAAACAGTCCAAATTAATAAGGTAATACTTCAAAAATTGCCAAACAAATTAGCACACATCGCAAGCTATCAAAATTATCGTAATAACAATCGCATAAGTAAATTAGATGCAAATCTTCGTGTAAACCATTTAAACGAAGAAGAGAGAAATTCCCTATTAGATATTTGTCACCAGTTCGCTGATATATTTTATCTCGAAGGAGATGAACTCACTTTTACATCTATTATTAAACATGAGATAAAAACTGAACATGAAAATCCGGTAACTTCAAAAACCTACAGATATCCACAATGTCATAAAGAAGAAGTAAATTCCCAAATCCAGAAACTTTTAAAACAAAAAATCATTAGATCAAGTCATTCGCCGTATTCAAGTCCAATTTGGATAGTGCCTAAGAAGACAGATGCCTCTGGAAAAAAAAAATGGCGCATCGTAATTGACTATCGAAATTTGAATAAAATTACTATTCCGGACAAGTTTCCCATTCCAAATATAGACGAAATTTTTGACAATTTAGGACACGCGCAATACTTTTCTACTCTAGATCTTGCCAGTGGTTTTCACCAGGTCGAAATACATCCAAATTCAATATCAAAAACTGCTTTTTCCACTAGCGAGGGACATTATGAATTTCTAAGAATGCCATTTGGCCTGATTAATGCTCCCTCAACGTTCCAAAGGGCAATGAATTCGGTATTGACAGGTCTCACTCCCAAACAGTGTTTAGTATATTTGGACGATATTGTTATATATGGAAATTCATTAGAAGATCATAACAACCGCTTAAGAAATGTTTTCAAACGTCTGAGAGAATTTAATTTAAAAATACAGATTGATAAAAGTGAGTTCCTCAAAAAAGAAACGGAATTTTTAGGACATATTGTGTCTAGGGATGGAATAAAACCAAATCCGCAGAAAATACAAGCTATTTCCAACTTTCCAGTGCCCAAAACCGCAAAAGACATCAAATCATTTTTGGGACTGAGCGGTTATTATCGTAAATTCATTCCTAATTATGCTAAGATCGCGAAACCCTTGACCGTTTTATTAAAAAAAGATACACAATTTCTTTGGACAGACCAATGTCAAAATTCATTCACAGAACTCAAAACTTATTTGACTCAATCCCCTGTGTTGCAATATCCTCGATTCGAAGAACAGTTTATTTTGACAACAGATGCCTCACAATACGCTATTGGAGCTGTCCTTTCACAAGGCCCTATAGGTAAAGACTTGCCTGTGGCGTATGCCAGTAGAACACTTAATTCGGCAGAAACAAGATATTCTACGATAGAAAGAGAGCTGCTTGCCATCGTATGGGCTACAAAACATTTTCGGCCATATCTGTATGGAACACACTTCAAAATTATAACCGATCACCGTCCACTTACGTGGTTATTTAGTATTAAAGATCCGGGCTCCAGACTAATTAGATGGCGTTTAAAGCTTGAAGAGTACAGTTATGAAGTCATTTATAAGAAAGGAACATTAAATAGAAACGCGGATGCTCTTTCAAGAATCAAAATTGAACCCGAAATTCAAAATTCATTAAAAGTTAATATGTTTGAAAGAAGTGTTGCGGATATACCCGAGGGTATTGATTATGATATATTTCTTATGGACGAAAGATCTTATGACACACCTAAGACCGTGGTAGGAAAATTTAACGATAAAAATCATACTTACGAAATTCTCTTTCCTTCTGATAAAATAAAAAAGGTAAACTTTATTCTTCACGACACAGAAAGTCCCAGTTTCGATGAAAATATAGAACTTAAACAATCGCAATCAAACCCTAACTTAACATATATAGTAAACAATTATCAAAATCCTAGAGAATTATTTGAAAACGTCTTAATTATTTTAACTTTGGCATCTTCTAATGATCTGTTGCGATTTACCGTATCAAAAGAAGAAAACGATACATTAATTAAAGTTATTAACTATCTTAGAAACAAACTAAATTTTCCCGACGATCAGGAAATACAAATTAATAACACCTATAAAAATTCAGGTAACCCGGAAAGTAAACAACATATCATTTCCCTTCATCACGACCCGCCAGCGTACGGACATAAGGGTATAAATGAAACTTTAAATAGAATTCATGAGTACTTCGATTGGTCAGGAATCAAGGACGATGTAACAAATTATATTAACAATTGTGAAACGTGTCAAAGAAATAAAACAGTGAGAAGATCGTACGAAAGTCCAATGACTATAACAGAAACGCCAACATATCCGTTTGAACGCATAGATATGGATACAGCCGAAATTTACTTTTCAAAAAAACAAAAACGAACAGTTTTAGTAATCCAGGATCAATTGTCTAAATTTATTCAATGTTACTTATTGAGTGACAAATCAACTCAAGAAGTATCAAATCACCTTCTTAAATTCATAGCTACTTTCGGCATTCCAAAAAGGGTTCATTCTGATCAAGGAGGCGAATTCCTTAATAAAATTTTATCAAAATTAGAGAAAGAACTATTTATAGAGCACACGCACACCATTGCATACCACCCTAAAAGCAACGGTGCTGTAGAGAGAGCTATTTGCACCTTAAAAGATACAATTGCTACCTTAATTGACACAAATAAACATACTAATAATTATGAAACATTACTTTCCCACGCTGTTATCTTACAACTCTTCAGTAAATAGTAGTATTAAATTGGTACCATATGAAATATTATAAGGCATTAAACCGAGAAATGTAAATAATCCCCAAGATTCACACGTGAATGAAAAAACGTCAGCATCCTACCTAGTCGAGAGAAAAGGCATTCTTAGCAGATTGCATGAAATAGCGCACAATAATCAAGCTCAGCAAAAACAAAAAGTTAAAGACTCCCATGATTCGAGAATTAAAAACCCGTTACCTCAGTACAAAATAGGCGATAAAATATTTTTAAGAAATTTCTTAATAAACAGGCAGGGTAATTCGAAATGGTTAGGTCCATTTCAGATAATGGAAATTATTAACGAGAAAAATTTCAAAATTAATAAAAAAACGAAAAACAAAGAATTCACAATAGTTAACATTGAACAGATTAAATTATATAAATCTGTTTCTTTTTCAGATGCGTAGCCGTAGACATAAGTACGGATGAGTTGCCTAATACAGGAATATATTTCCATCCTAAGGGAAATCTCATTGTATCTGACACTTCATATACTATTTTAGTCTACAAAAACATAAATCCATTATTTTCGAATTTGAAAACAATTAAACAATTTTATACCCAGATTCAAAATTTAGAATTTAAATTAAACAAGATACATTTCAAATTCAATCATGTTACCACTTTAGGGGTCACAGTAATGAAATTAGAAAAAGATTTAGAGGAAATAAGATTTTTATTACCTGCAAAGCGAGCCAGAAGAGGTTGGTTTAATATCTTTGGAAAAGGCTTACACACATTATTTGGTACTTTAGATGAAGACGATGCTGATAAATATAATAAACTCATAACAGAACTACAAAATTCAAACAAAAATACATTGAAAATCTTCAAAGAACAAACACATCTATCACAGGTATTGTTATCAAGTTTCAATGAAACCTTGACTAAGGTAAATGGTAACGAAAAGACACTGTTCGATTTACAATTTTAACTAATTTTTCAGGTCTGAAAATTTCATCAAGGGAAGAGGTTAGTGTCGTTAAAGCTTACTTGAGTAGTAACGAGGACAAAATGAAAAATACATTGCAAGATGTATATTTACATACGTTTTCAACTTTAACTGCAATTAATAGGCCTCAAAGGCTGTCAATGGGTTACGAGAGAATGACTGGTATGGATTTCTGGCCTTTTCCACCCAACAATTTATTATTACCTCACTCTCACTCAGACGTGGATCTCTACATCCAAATCTGGAAGTTCAACCAGCTTGTTCGCTTGTTCTCCATCATTGAGGATTTAAAAGTTCTTAGTCACATGCTCATGCTCTGCCACAGAAATTATTTGTCTACGATTAGCTATTGAATGTACATCACTGATCTAGAGGTCAGAGGCCGAAAAAAAATACAAGTTTGTTTAATAATTTTGACGACTCCTCTAAACTAATTTTAGATCTGTCTTAGACTTACTAATAGAATCCAATACGTTCATTGGAGGAGACCTAAATGCCAAACATCCGGCCTGGGGCAGCAGACGATGCAACGGAAACGGAAATATCCTCCTTCAAATGATAAATAAGATGGTGCTAAGATTTGGCGTCCTGAGGAACACACCTCCATCTCTAATAGTGACAGAAAAGGTGATGTCATCGACATATTTTTATCCTTGAAATCTAAACCAGTTCGATCGATCTGAACAGTTCATGAGCTGGCGTCGGACTATTTCCCGGCCATAATTACTCCTTCGGTACATCGTAGCTCAAACACGACGAAAATAAGGTACAAAATTAATTTGATGAAATACATATATTATTAAACCATATGTGGGAACCTGCAACTTCACACACCTGAACACATAGAATAGGAAGCCCAGGACATCAGAAGTTGTATAAATAGAGTGATAGCAGAGTGCAACGAAGTAATTAAAATAAACAATTGGGACTCAATTTGAACGAAAAAGCACTAATCGAGGAAAAAAATTCAATCAAAAAGAAGTGGCAGAAATTCAGGAGAGAGGAAGACAGAATCGTACTACGCAAGAAGCAAAGAGAGGTCGGAGAGATGCTGCAGAATAGAAAACAGCAAACCTGGACAATGGAGATCCTCAGTTCCGACGGAGGCGAAGGGCGGTTATGGAAATTAATTAAAACGATAGGCAGAAGTAACTATCCTACCCTAAGAATAGACAACACCTACTATTTTACAAACAAAGAAAAAGCAGAGATAACGGCCGAATATTTTGCAAAAAGCTTCTCGAATAACGACAAAACGGACGCTGTCACCAAAAGGGTTAAATGTAGCACCGAATATTTTGACCAAGCAAGTGTGGACCCCCTCCCTGAGATCACCATAGAGACATTAAAGGACAAAGTTCAAACTCTCAATCCCAGGAAAAGTCCAGGAATCGACAGAATACCGAACATGGTCATAAAACTTCTGGAGGAAGCTCCTTTAGCCAGGATTTGCAACGTCTATAACGCATACATTACGAGGTCATATTTGCCAAGAGTGTGGAAGGAGGTTGTAATAATTCTAGTTCCTAAGGGAGATAAAAATCCAACACAGTGTTGCAACTCCAATTTGTAGTGGAATTGTTTAAAGAAAAAACCTAGTGGCAAAACTACTAACAGTTTAATTCTTGTTAAAAGGTGTACAAAAAGAACTTACATGGGTCGAGTTGAGTGTTGAGTATTAGTTACATACTAGTCAAAAAACTAACTAACTATCATTCTTTCGAAAATGTCTTTTATAATAAAGTTTGGTTCTGCTTCATAAAAATATTGGTAATGCATCGATTAAAATAAATGGTTTAGGAGAACTGTTTCATATAACAGTATGGTTTCGCTATGCAAAACGTTATTGGTCATACATTGATTAATATGAATGTTGCATAGACAATTAATGAGATAAATGATATTACAAACGCAATACAGGCTAAAAGTTAATACACATACAGAGCGTTGAAAATACATATAAGCAGGGTGGAACCTAACAACAGGCCCAGAACAAAAAGCCAATAAGTCTATTGAACGGTCTAGCGAAAATTTTCGAGAGTATAATAAAGGAAACATTCAACGAAAACAATGAGATTATCCAATCTGCTCAGTTCGGCTTTCACAAAACGCTGGCGGCTATCCAGCAAGTAGCATTACTAGTCAGCACGATTAGGAAAAACTCGGAACCACGCAAAACAGTTATGACTGCCCTACCAAACATCGAAAAAGCGTACGATACAGTCTGGAGAGATGGATTTCTTATACAATAACTAAAGACATACAAGTTCCCGATGTGGTTAGCAAAGTTAATCAAATCCTGGACCTCAGAACGGTTTTTCAGAGTCGGAATTGGAGAGAAAATCTCGGAACCTAAGGAAGCAGAAAAAGGGCTACCCCAAGGATCACTACTGTCCCCGGTTCTGTTTACCATATTTGTCAACGACATCTCACGATTTGAAAGGGACAATACGGACTATACAGCAGTACTAACAGTAAGCATGAACTTTGATGCGGTCAAAACCAAGATTGACAAGAACCTACAGATAGTGCTAGACTACGCAAAGAAATGGAAAATAAGAATCAATGATAAGAAAACAGACATCTTTTGCTTTCAAAAGAAGAAGCGCATCAGGAACCATCTAAAGTTCAACTCTAAGCAGATAAAGATAAAAAATCAGGTAACTTATCTGGGCCTCACCATTGATATTTTCCAACACATACGCCGCAGGGACACGCTGGCCAAACATTCGAAATCAAATGCTCTACGCATTTACGAAGCACGACACCAAGCTCAGTACGGGAAACAGAAGTAGAATACTACAGACAATCTACTTCCCAACAGCATTCTATGGTCAGGAAGTTTGGATCAACGGTAGCGACTGAACCAAGATGAAAGCCCATGTACGCTTCCACAAGCCCACCAGATTGGGTCTCGACGCACCGTAGTACTGCCAAACCAGGACCTAGTAAAAGATCTGCAACTTGAAAACCCTATTACCACCGCATCCAGAAGGAAAGCAGAGACGAAGGAAAGGCTGCAACACCACCACCAGCATTGTTTCCAGGAAAAAGCAGCACTTCTCCAACAGTACAATTAAAGCAAAAAAAAAGTTTAAATACATCCATGAAGAGATCCTAAACACTAGGAATCATAAACATCACACTTGTATAGCTTTTTAAGCTCAAAATTGTTATTGTTGAGACGAAAAAAAAACTTCCAGTCTAGTCACTCTTCGATTGATCTTCGGCCTAAACGGACGTGTCCAGGGCAGAGAGAAGAGCAATATTTGAGAACTTCCTATCCATAAGCAGATAGAAAAACACAGCTGTGCATGTGAACAGACTATGCTCAACAAATTAGCCCACGCAGTTCACACGGATAACAGACTCAGACAGCAATATGCTTATCGTAGTAATTTTTCCACGTATAAATACTTTGTTCAGATTTAATTATTCAATTATTATAACAGTTGACACGCGTGGCGTATTGCTGTTCTATAATTCAACGTTCCAATTATTATCATGTAATTAACGCACATAGTGTATCATTATTGATATAATTTGCAAGTGTATTTATCCAATAAAAGTTAGTTTAAAGTTTTAAAACTCTTTTTAAAAACTGGATTAGGTACACCTAACGTTAAACTGGCGCAGTCGTATGTGATGTGGAAAAGTGCGGAAAACAAGGAACAGTGACTTTTCGATAATTATCAGTAAAAGTGCAAAATTGGGATCCAGATCTCGTCCCAAAATACGGTGAAAGTTGCTGAAATCCAAGTCCGACATCCACAAAGGCTCCCAGGACACCAAAAGGTGTAAGTCCATCACCCTAGACACCAAAGTCTGCAATAGAAAAATACGGCAGCAGTCGAAAGTTGACGGAGGCGAAAATCCCAAATAGGAGAGGTCGACTACCGCAGCGAATCTTCGAAAGTCTGCAGCGATAATCCAGAGAAAAGGAGACATCGACTAGCGCAGTATCTTCAGAGGAATATTGATCACCAGCTTCTCAGCTGAAACAACACAAGGAAACCACCGAAAAACTTCGGAAAAGAAAGAAAAGAAAAGAAAGAAAAAAGTTCAACGTACTCAAATCAAAGGTAGGTCAAGAAAATTGTACTTTGCAAGTGAAACAAGTGCAAGTTTTTTAATTATAACCAGTAAAGCGAAACAAAGTTTAAATTAAACTACAAAGAATTTGTGAATAGTAGTAATTCGAATTTACTTTTGAGAGCTTGTTACTTAATAAACTGCTCTAACCAATTATTTCATGACGAATAGAGTAGAGATCATAAAGTTGCATATAGTTCAAGAGATTACTTGCAATTTGAGTCAAATGTAATACATTTATTTCTTTTTTAATTACTTCAAAGGGCCAAATTTTGGTGGCAGATTGAATTGAGTTGTTATATATGAAAATAGATTGTATCATTAAATTTGGAATTGTTTCTTCAGGGTTGGTTTGTTTCAAAATTGTTAATTTTTCTTTTAATGTGCCGTGAATTCTTTCAAGTGGACTGATAGTAGTCGGGTTGCCTGTGCTTGCGAAGTGCAAGTCGATGTGATAAAGTTTACAGAAATCTTTGAGATGGGGGTTGTAAAATTCTGTCCCCATGTCAACTAAAATTTTACCAGGAAGATTGTGATGGTTAATGAAATGTCTTAATTTATTAACTATGGTAATGCCATTTTTATCTGTTATGTGATATGCTTGCGCATATTTACTGAAATGGTCGAAGAATGTCAAAAATGTATTATTTTCAATAGTAAATAAATCCATCATTATTATTTCAAAAGGTTTTGAAGATACCATGGGTCCTTTGTATGGTGGTTTATAGGGGTTTCGTTCGTATTTTGATTTTAAACATACATCGCATTTATTGATGTAAAGCGTGATTAATTTCTTTAAATTTGGATAATAAAATTTTGTTCTGAAATGGGAATAGGTCTCTTCGATACCATTATGATTAGTATCATGATAGTTCGATATTAATTCAAGAGCCTTTTCTCTATTATAGGGTGTTAAGTCCAAAAGGGTTTTCGTAAAAGTTACATTATTGTTTTGTCCAAGTAATACTTCATGTAACGTTTGAAATATGGAATGTTGAAAAGCGTCGTTAATGTTTTTGTCAAAATGTATTCCTACTTGGATGGGAACTTTAAAGGGTATGTTTGTCAATTGATGTTTAAGCCAGAATAGAGTTTGTTCGTTTTCCAAAGTAATGTTAATTCTGAATCTACTATTTGGTAGGGTTTTTGTTGTCAATTTACGTTTTCCTAATTTAAATGTGAACTGTAAAGGGAAAACCTGAAGGGGTTTCTCTTCTGATAATTTCATTGTAGGTATAGGATTTTCTTGGTTGGAGTGTACAGTAACTAAGTCGTTATTATCATTGTTGGGTTCATTAACATTACTGGGTTCAACTAATTCGGCTAATTGGGATAAAAGTTCGTCAGCTTCTTCTGGGGATAAAAAGTCTAAGTCTTGATCCGAACAGGGGTTGGCAAATAATGAATCTATGTCAAAATCGTCTTCTTCAAGAGCGTTTATTTCCATTCGCGAAAGTGCGTCTGCTACGTGATTTTCTTTACCTTTTATGTGTTTAATTTCAAAATTATATTCAGAAAGTTTAATTTTCCAGCGGGCTAGTCTGCTGTTTGGTTCTTTTAGGTTTTGTAACCAAATTAAGGGCATGTGGTCTGTAAAAAGGGTGAATTTTCTACCGTAGATGTAAGGCCTAAAATGTTTACAAGATTTTACTACAGCCAATAATTCTTTCTCTGTAGTACTGTAATTTCTTTCAGCCGTGTTAAGTGTACGAGAGTAAAAAGCGATGGGGTGTCCTTCTTGGGAAATAACTGAACCTATCGCTTTATCACTAGCGTCGGTGGTGATAGAAAAATGTTTATTAAAATCTGGATATGCCAAAACTGGAGCGTTTGTAATTAATCCTTTAATTTTGTTGATAGCTTCTAAATACGAGGGGTCTTTAATACTAATTGAAGTATTTTTCTTTAAACATCTCGTTAGGGGAATGACAATTTTCGAATAATTTTTTATAAATTTTCTGTAATAGCCGCTCAAGCCTAAAAATGATTTGAGCTCTTTTACAGTTTTTGAACGGGAAATTTATTGATGGAAGTAATTTTGTTGGGATTTGGTTTAATTCCTTCAGTAGTGATTACGTGTCCTAAAAAGGGAACTTTTTTCTTAAAAATTCGGATTTATCTAAAGACACTTTTAAATTTACCTCTTTTAGTCTTTGAAAAACTTGTTTTAGATGTATTTTGTGTTCGTGTAGTGATTTTGAGAAGATTACAATGTCGTCCATGTGAAGAAAAGCAAATTTGTATAAAAAGTCACGTAGTACAGTGTCCATCATCCGTTGAAATGTTGCGGGTGCATTTTTGAGTTCAAACGGCATACGTACATATTCGTAATGACCGTTGTCAATGGAAAAAGCAGTTTTTTCAGTACTATCTTTGTGAAGGGAATTTGTAAGAAGCCGGAAGTTAAATCTAANTTGAAGATACCATGGGTCCTTTGTATGGTGGTTTATAGGGGTTTCGTTCGTATTTTGATTTTAAACATACATCGCATTTATTGATGTAAAGCGTGATTAATTTCTTTAAATTTGGATAATAAAATTTTGTTCTGAAATGGGAATAGGTCTCTTCGATACCATTATGATTAGTATCATGATAGTTCGATATTAATTGAAGAGCCTTTTCTCTATTATAGGGTGTTAAGTCCAAAAGGGTTTTCGTAAAAATTATTTTATTTTGTTCAAATAATTCTTCATGTAATGTTTGAAATACAGAGTGTTGAAAAGCGTCGTTAATTTTGTTGTCAAAATGTGTTTCTACTTGTATAGGTACTTTGAATGGTGTGTTTGTTACTTGGTGTTTCAGCCAAAATAGGGTTTGTTCGTCTTCTAGGGTAACGTTGATTCTAAATCTACGGTTTGGTAATGTTTTTGTGGTGAGTTTTCGTTTTCCTAATTTAAATGTAAATTGTAAAGGGAAAACCTGAAGGGGTTTCTCTTCGGATGATTTCATTGTGGGTACGGGGTTTTCTTGGTTGGAGTGTACGGTGATTAAATCGTCATTATCAGTGTTGGGTTCATTGTCATTACTGGGTTCGACTAATTCGGCTAATTGGGACAAAATTTCGTCAGCTTCTTCTGGGGATAAAAAGTCTAAGTCTTGGTCTGAACAAGGGTTGGCAAATAGTGAGTCTATGTCGAACTCGTCGTCTTCTTCAAGGGCGTTTATTTCCATGCGTGAAAGTGCGTCTGCTACGTGATTTTCTTTACCTTTTATGTGTTTAATTTCAAAATTATATTCAGAAAGTTTAATTTTCCAACGGGCTAGTCTGCTGTTTGGTTCTTTGAGGTTTTGCAACCAAACTAAAGGCATATGATCCGTAAAAGGGTGAATTTTCTACCGTAGATGTAAGGCCTAAAATGTTTACAAGATTTTACTACAGCCAATAATTCTTTCTCTGTAGTACTGTAATTTCTTTCAGCCGTGTTAAGTGTACGAGAGTAAAAAGCGATGGGGTGTCCTTCTTGGGAAATAACTGAACCTATCGCTTTATCACTAGCGTCGGTGGTGATAGAAAAATGTTTATTAAAATCTGGATATGCCAAAACTGGAGCGTTTGTAATTAATCCTTTAATTTTGTTGATAGCTTCTAAATACGAGGGGTCTTTAATACTAATTGAAGTATTTTTCTTTAAACATCTCGTTAGGGGAATGACAATTTTCGAATAATTTTTTATAAATTTTCTGTAATAGCCACTCAAGCCTAAAAATGATTTGAGTTCTTTTACAGTTTTTGGTACAGGAAATTTGTTGATGGAAGTAATTTTGTCGGGATTTGGTTTGATTCCTCCAGTAGTGATTACGTGTCCTAAAAAGGGAACTTCTTTTCTTAGAAATTCGGATTTATCTAAAGATACTTTTAAATTTACGTCTTTTAATCTTTGGAAAACTTGTTTTAGGTGTATTATGTGTTCATGTAAAGATTTTGAAAATATTACAATGTCGTCCATGTAGACAAAAGCAAATTTGTACAAAAAGTCACGTAGTACAGTGTCCATCATTCGTTGGAATGTTGCGGGTGCATTTTTGAGTCCAAACGGCATACGTACATATTCGTAATGACCGTTGTCAATGGAAAAAGCAGTTTTTTCAGTACTGTCTTTGTGAAGGGGAATTTGTAAGAAGCCGGAAGTTAAATCTAAAGTGGAGTAATAAGAACATTTTCCTAAGGAATCTAAAACGTCTTCAATTCGGGGTAAAGGGTATTTGTCTTCTATTGTCTTTTTGTTTAATTCGCGGAAGTCAATGACCATGCGCCATTTCTTTTTTCCTGATGCATCCATCTTTTTTGGAACTATCCAAACAGGGGAAGCGTAAGGAGAAATAGAGGGTTTAATTACACCGTCATTGAGCAATTTTTTAACTTGGTTTTGAATCTCGTCTTTGAGTTTTTGGGGGTAACGAAAATTCTTTTGGTAAACGGGAGAATCGTCTGTTGTCCTGATATGATGTGTTACCTGTGTGGTCGCGGTTAATTTTTGTTGGTCGTCGCTAAAAATTGATTTGAATTCCTTACAAAGTTTTGTAATTTTATTTTTTTCTTCATTGTTCATATGGTCTAATCGGAGTTGTTTTATTACATTGCAATTTATATTGTCATCAATTGGAGCTTTGTCTGAGTAAACGTATTTGTCAAGGGTATCTACATCCATAGGCTCATCGATGTGAATGTTATTGAGACATTGCACATCAGCAAAACCGTTATCTACATTATAGATACCTGGTACAATTTGTTCATGGTCAAGTATAACACAAGATCCTTTGTGTAAATTAACTGGGATTTTGCAAGTGATGTTTGTTAGAATTTTATCTCTTGTCTCGTGAAATTGTATCTGTGTATGTTCGGTAGTCAATGTATTGTTAGAATAATTTATTATTGCATTCATTTTAGTCAAGTCAGCATGACTAATTAATGCGTCGAATGTTGTATGAAAGTCAAAAACTGAAAATTCAATGTAGGTGGGTTCGTCAAATTCATGTAACAAAGGAATGTACAATTTGTACTGTCCTTTGGTCTGTCCGTGGGCCGTTTTAACTTCGAAGGGTTCTTCGTATAGATAGTCAGAAAAATATTTAAAAGCTAAAGAAGAGTTCATGATAGAATCTGAAGCTCCACTATCTATCAAAATTTTGCAGTCGTATTCGTTTGAGTAAATGTAGGGTAGTCTGGGTGTTTTAACTAAAGCATTATTAATTTCTTCTAAGTCTATGTAATTTTGTCTTTCGGGGCCTGTGTATGAAAATTTTCATTTTCATTTTCATTTTGGTCGATGCTATTTTCATCTAATTGTGAGTCAGTACAATCGTCAGGTTCATAGGACGTATCGGTATCAAGAGGTTGGACGGGTAAGTAGGCGTTTCCGTATTCGTCATAAACATACGGGTCTTGTTCAACATTTGTTAGTTCTTCGACAAGGAAATTAGGTATTTGTTGGTTTTGGAAATTGTTAGGTCTTGATTGATTTGGAAGATTATTTGGTCGTCTAAATTGAGAGACGGTTCTCATTGAAACGTCGCCAGAATTAGGTCTTTGCTAATTGTTTCGAGGAGTATTCCTGTGCTGTTGTTGGAATACCGGGTGAGGCTTAGGCGCAATGAAAGGTTTGAAGGGAGTATTTCTGTTTAATAAAGGAAATTGTTGTCAAAGGAACAGACGTTCAACCTTAATGAAATTGACTTATGTAAAATACAACGTGACACAAGTTATAATCATAATGACACCGGATTACCGCTAATTAATTTAGACCATCTTCAGGGCAAATACAAGTGTAACATTGAAAAATTATGTAACCAGTTTAGACACATATTTTATAAAGAAGGCGATGTATTAACATTCACTAGTTCAAGTAAGCATTCGATACCTTTAAATCATTGCGTTTAGTAGTAAATTTCAGAAAATTAAATAGTAAAACGATTGAGGATAAATATCCTATCCCCAACATAACTTCTATTTTAGATTTGTTAGGCGATTCCGCCTATTTTTCTAAACTTGATCTTAAAAGTGGATATCATCAAATGGAAACTGAACCAAAAGACCAGTATAAAACAGCGTTTTCAACTGACAAAGGTTATAGGCACTTTTTGCGAATGCCTTTTGGATTAGGAAATGCACCCGCATGTTTTGCGCGTGTTATAAATAATGTTTTAAAAGGATTAATAAACAAAGTCTGTTCAGTATACTTAGACGATATCATTATTTTAGGCATCTCCGAAATTTAAAATTAGTATTTGAAAGATTAGAACAGCACAAATTTAAAATACAGTCAGACAAATCCGAGTTCTGTATGAAAGAAATTGAGTATTTAGGTTATATTATTTCAGTTAATGAAATAAAGCCGAACCCCAAATTAATAGAGAAGATAAAGCATGTTTCATTACCAAATTCGCAGAAACAAATAAAATCATTTTTAGGACTTTCCGGTTATTACCGAAAAGTTATCAAAGGTTATGCGACAATTACTAAACCATTAACTAATTGCATAAGAAAAACAACAAGACTGAACACACACCAGAGTTCGTTAACGCATTTAATTCTATAAAATGGTTATTAACAAATCACCAATTTTAGCGTATTCCGACCTTTCAAAACCATTTAATGTTACAACAGATGCATCAAATGTAGGCATAGACGCAGTTATGTTACAAGGACCCATTGGCGCTGACAAACCAACTATGTACGGCGAGTAGAACACTTAATAAACATGAAATTAATTACTCTACAATCGAAAAGAAGTGTTTAGCTATAATATGGGCTACCAAAACATTTAGACCTTATATCTACGGTCGCAAGTTCAATATAATAACCGATCATAAACCATTACAATGGCTCTACAATATTAAGGAACCAAATTCTAAATTAGTACGATGGAAATTAAAGCTGGAAGAGTTTGAGTGTAATATCATGTATAAAATAGGTAAATCGAACACAAATGCCGATTATCCTTCGTGAATTGAAGCAAACCCGATGGAAATGAAAGACGATTTATTATCATTGTTCAATAACCCAGGAGACGTAGCGCAACGTGAATTTTTGATGTAGACGAACATGATAAATTAATACCGCTAGAACATTCCGAAAAGAGAGAAGCACCATTAGCTAGGAAGCCAGAAAAAATTAAAATAATTTCAAATTAAACCACCCTGTATAGGAAACGATTACCTTAATCCTATTTCTTTACCAAAAACACCCGAAAATCGATCCACTGTAACTCAACATTCTCAGGCAGAGAATACACAAGCCACATTACACATTACGGACAAACCCCTAAATCAATTTAAAGTACAATTTAATTTTGTATTTAATAAAAAACCAGCATTACATAAAAACACGTATTTTAACAAAACTAATTGTCTCATTCACATAACAGAACAAAACTTTGAAAACGAAATAATTAATGTATTAAAGGAATTTGCAAACCCCAACATTATAAATGGAATTTCAGGGCAAACAGAAGAACATTTATCGCGAATCATTACCCAAAATTTTGACAACACAATAAAATTTCAATATACAAATAAAGTATTAAAGGACATAGACGACATTAGTATACAGCGTGACGTAATGAATACCTTACACTCAAGTAATCATCGAGGATCACAGGAATTATATGCAGAAATAAGTAGAATGTATTATTGGCCGAATTTAGGTAAAGATTGCCAAAAATTTGTAGACGAATGTAAAGTTTGTCAAACGGCTAAGTATAAGCGACATCGTGTTCAGTACAAACTCAAAACAACTAGTACACCCAGGGAACTTTTTGGAATAGTACATGTTGACATATTTTCAGTAAACGGTAAAAAGTATTTAACAGCAATAGACTCTTTTACGAAATATTTTATGTACGAATCACTTATGTCAATGAATATACCTGACAGAGCAGACGCATTCGTTAATGTTTTCGCACGGTATAGGATGCCCCGAATCCTCATTAGTGACAACCAATTTGATAATCCATTATTTGCAGAATTAATGCGTATGCTTCGAATTGATCATCTTTTAATGACACCTTTACACCCGAACAGCAACAGTATAATAGAGAGAGTACATAGTACAATTTTGGAAATAATGAGAACAATTAGCGCAAGTAATAATAAAATTCTTATGAATCAAAATTTTCAGAATGCAGTCATTATTTATAATAGGTCAATACACTCCCAAACTAAATTTAAACCAATTGAACTTTTGTACGGGCACCTTGAAACCAGATAGATTTTATTTCGAGTATACAAGTGAAGTATATGACAGAGTTAAAAATTTATATGATATTGTAAGAAAAAGAGAGGAACAAGGTAAACAAAAATACATAGATAGGGAAAATATAAAGCGTAAAGATTTCGTAGAAATACCAACTAGTCAGACCGTTTATCTAAAACAAGGCGAACGAAACAAAGCAGCACCGCGATATAGAATGGAAAAGGTAGAACAAGATTTAGACAATAAAATACTAACGCAGAAAGGTAAAACTTATCATAAGCAGGAATTAAAACCGATACGAAAATCACAAAAATTCCTTGAACATTTTGTTCCAGATGCGATATCAATTTGTAAACCTTCTACTAGTGCTTACAGTATATTTACAGCGGGTACAACTACAAAAGGCAGAGATCAAAGATCTTAACCAAAATTCAGGAATACTACCATTGAAACTAGGAACCGCAAGAGTCCGATTAACACATCACACTTTTATTCACAACTACCCTCTAAAACCTCTCAGTAATCAAATAGTAAAGCTAGAAATAAATATAAATATATTGCAAGATTCTTTTGATAACAGTAACGATATAACACTCATACATGAAACCAATTATTTACGCAGGAAGTCAATTACCTAAAAGAACAATTAAGAATTATTCATCCGGAAGTGTTTGAAAAACAGCGTAACAAACGAGGACTAATCAACGCTTTAGGATCAGTGTTTAAATTTGTATCAGGAACTTTAGATGCAGAGGATGGAGAAAGGTACGATAAAGCTATAAATACTCTAAAACAAAATCAGGAAAATTTGATAAATCATAATATTCAAACTCCTATTATTTATTGTAATACTGAAATAAAATACACGACAAAACTATACTAATTACATATGTAGATATTTTAAGGTCCAACTGCATTAACAAAGCCGGATTCAATTTCATTCAATTCAATTTTCCGTGGTCGTCTTTAATTGGCTGGTCGAGTATTTCCTCGTCTAGTAATATGCTCGTTTCAATCTTTTAGAAATATTTTATGGTAAAAGGGCACAGGTCTAAACATGTTTGCTAGTAATGCAATAGAAAACTTATGTATAAGAGGAAAAATGTATTATTCCTTTTTGATAAGCAATTGTATTACATTTATTCCCAAGACATTTTTGCGTTTATACAGTACTTGGAAAAGAACTTATATAATGTTAAAATAATATAGTGTCATTACTGACTAGAAAATATTAAATGATAGGAATTCAAAACATTAATTTGTTTACTTAATAAGCGACGATACATATAACTAAGAGGGCTTAGAAATAACAAAGTTTGTAGTTGACGTCATGCGTCAGCCATTTTACGATTAACTCTGGTCCTGGCACAAACCCATGCAGTTGTAGGTAAGAAAAATTAGGTAAAAATTATTGCTAGGAGTCATGCAATTGTCGATATCGTATCAATAAACTTTACTGATTATGGTGTACATATAGATTTTTCTAGCAATTAATTTTTTTCTTAGTATTTTCGATAGTACTTACTCGCTCAAGGCAACCTTGTACTCTTAAACGATTTTTTTAAAAAAGAACGCTAACATTATCTGATATATACTAATTGTCTATAATAAACGTCGTTTTCATAAATTTTCATGTAAAACAAGATATCATTCTGTAACTTATTTTATTTCGGAAAAGAAATTATTTAGGTTGTGAAAGAACTTATAGACGCCGCCTATAGTTGGCGTTAGTGTACGCCATGTTTTAGTCCTTTACAAATAACAATGGTCGCGTTCTTAAACTTTTTCAGTAGAAAATTAATAATTATTGTGTAAGTACTTTNAATTTTAAGCTTTTTCAAAAATATCATTTTTAATTTTCAATTCAAATTTAATTTTTTCAAACTGTAAAATTTCATCTTAATAGGGGAGGAGTTATGCACGTGAACAGACTATGCTCAGCAAATTAGCCCACGCAGTTCACACGGATAAGACTCAGACAGCAATATGCTTATCGTACTAATTTTTCCACGTATAAATACTTTGTTCAGATTTAATTATTCAGTTATTATTACAGTTGACACGCGTGGTGTATTGCTGTTCTATAATTCAACGTTGCAATTATTATCATGTAATTAACGCACATAGGGTATCATTATTGATATAATTTTCAAGTGTATTTATCCAATAAAAGTTAGTTTAAAGTTTAATAACTCTTTTTAAAAACTGAATTAAGTACACCGAACGTTTAACTACGTGAACGTTTTCCAGCGACGGAGGACAGCCCAAAACGCACGCTTCCTCCAACCGAGCCAGGAAGCTTCCATTATCCTTCGAAGAAGCTTCGTGTCACCAACATCAGAGTAAAGACACCGCCCCCGACACCGACGAGCAACACCTACGAAGAACTGCCAGTTAACGTCGAAACGTCAAACGACAGTTCGGCTTCGCAAAATCGATCGTCGTTACCAAAGCGACAACGCGTCCCGCCTACTGTAATACGGGAAAAACACCGATGGACAGCATTAGCGGACTTGCTAGCGAGGCAGAACCTAAAATTCCTGCAGGCCAGGAACATCGCAGACGGGATAAGCGTTCATCCCGAAACGATCTAGGACTACAGGAACATGATCAGAGTACTGAAGCAAGAGACCATCGAACACCATACGTACTTGCTACAAGAAGATAAACCGTTGAAGGTGGTATTTCGCGGTATCCCGACAGACATTCCATCTACACACGTCACAGAAGACCTAAAGGTGCAGCGATGTAACGTCGAAAAGGTCGTTAGGATGACAAGCGCAAAGACGAAAGCACCAATACCACTCGTCTTAGTTATCCTGACAAAAGACGGTAAAAGCAAGGAAATATTTAATTAACGACTGTTTCTTTTCTTAAAATTTCAGCGGAGACTCCACGACAGCGGACCACTGCTACCAATGGCAACGTTTCGGAAATGCCCCAAGGAATTGCACGGCAACCTCCCGAATTGCGGACAGAAGCACCATACTTGGACATCCGAAAAGCCGAGGAACCAACCGGCCAAGTGCGCGAACTGCGAAGGAGCCCATCCGGCGAGCTACCGCGGTTGCCTGCAGTTTCCCGGGCTTCCCCGAGCTCGAACAAGGATCGCGCCGAACTCCCGGACTGCTCCCACCGCAACAGTCAGCGTAGTTCAACAAGGAATGTCGTTCGCCGGGGCAACAGTGCCAGTACCGACCATCTTCAGAAAAATTTTCCTAAGATCAAGGTAATCCGAAGCCAACAGGACATCGAATAAGCCTTCGACGCTCACAGCTGCAGTAGTGTCGTCACTGGAACAAACGCCAACGACCCGCACGTTGACTAGGGTTCCGATTCGAATACCTGCTACAGTCCGCAGACTGATCAGGGAAAAGAACAGAGCACGACGTCGCTGGCGGCGCACCCGCAACCCGGTTGACCGGATAGACATGAACCAGTTAGCGGCACAAGCAAAGGACGCTTTACTAGACGTACACAACGAACGGTGGCAGGTAAGGCTCAATAACGTAGACCAGGTTTCAGATCCCCTGTGGAAACTAGCACGCTCGCTAAAGCGCCAAACCCGAAGCACTCCACCAATCCACGGAGAGCGAGGTGTCATGTACACACCAATAGAAAAGGCGGAAGCGTTCGCGGACTTCCTTGAGAACGCTTTACCGCCGAACGAAGACAAGTATCGAACAAGTTGACCAGGACGTTCGAAGCATACTAAGGGCAGCCAACACAGGTTTTTTCAGATCGGCGAACCCGAAGGAGATTAGGAAGTTATTGCAGGCTACCAATCCAGGAAAGTACCCGGTCCCGAAGGAAAACCAGCGCAAGCCTTAAAGCTCTTACGGTGAAAGTCATTATGTCTCTAGTTAACATTATTAATTAATTAAAACCGCAGACATTATCACGTTTCAGAAACCTGGAAAATCACCCACATTCCCTCAGAACTATAGATCCGGTCCTGGGGAACTTAGCGGAATGAGTCCTGCTAGCCAGACTTCGTGACGAAGTTACACGTATTAACCCCTTACCGGACGAACAATTCGGCTTTAGACCAAAACATTCGTCGGTACAGCAGATTTTACGAATAGTGGAATTTGCGACGTCTGGTTTCAATCGGAAGTAGATGACGGGAGCGATTTTCCTTGATGTTTCGAAGGCATTCGACAAGGTACGGCATAATGGTCTAATATATAAGCTTTTCTGTGCAGGTAACCACCCGGCGTTGGTGAAGACTACAGCGTCGTTCCTCCGAAATCGCAGTTTCACTGGGGACGTCCGATCTAGCTCCCGCAGTATAGAGGCCGAAACACCGCAGAGCCACCGTTATCGTCGCTCCTGTTTTCTCTCTACACCGGCGATAGCTACAACCAAGACAAATGACACCGCCCTTGCGCTATATGCCGACGACACCACTATAATGACTAAGTCTATAGCACCACACGTGATTACCAACAGAAATCAAGAATCGGCCAACGAACTAGAGGAATGACTCAGAAGCTGGCGAATGGCGGTGAACCCAGAAAAGAGCAGCGCTCTTATCTTTATAAAACGAAATGTTCCGGTAGAAAGCGTCAATCTCTTCGGACGTCCCATCCCATGGATGATGAACCGCAGGAACAAAATTAGCCTCAACAATAAACTTCGGTTGTACACATCGGTCATTAGACCGATTATGACGTACGCCGCAACCGCGTTTTCATACGCTGCCAAGACACACTTGAATAAACTCCAAGTTATGCAAAACAAGGCGTTGTGGCTTGTCGCGAATACTCCGTGGTTCGTTTCAAGCGCGACGCTACAGCAGGACTTAAAAGTACCATCGATAAAGGACCTATTCCAAGACACGGCAACCAAGGAATTGGAAACTAACTAGTCGCGTATACCAGTTAGTATATTGACGCATTTGCGTAATATATGCAACACTATTATCATGTTCCAGATGTCCAGAACCATATAACACACGTGTCCCCTATATAGAGAAGCAATGATTCTAAGTTATAACCTCTTTCTCAACACACATGAAAGTATCTGTTTCAGATTTCAAGGAGAAGTCACAGATCTGGAACTTAAAGAACCAGGGATTTTAAGAAGTAAGAATCTCACACTACCACGCACATAAAACGAATTGCGTGGTGCCTTTTAAAGGTTTTTCCTCTCGCCAATGGTACAAGAAGAAACTTGCAGTCTATACAGTCAGTGTTCAAGGGTGTAAGAGTGTAATAGATAGTGCAATAAATAAAAGTGCAATACACAATACACAACCAAAGTTTAACGAATACACATTGCGGCGCCGCGGACCCGCAAGGCTACGCATAATAAACATAAACAATAGAGAATTCTACCAGTGGAAATAGTACACATGAAAGACGAAGAAATATGCGAACTCAAAAAGCAGATATGGGACCTACATGAACAGATAAAACAACTCAATCAGTCTGTCAAGAACTTGTCAGCACAAAAGCTGTAAAATGATGACTCATTCTCAGACAGCTCGACAACAACAAACCCTGAAAAACCATTTGATGACCATAGTAATATAAAGACCAATAATAGATACGAAACATTCAGCCAACAAGATAAACAATTAATGAAGGAGAAGTATGAAGAACAATATGATAGAAAAAACAGCCTCCAACCCAGAACAAAACAGAATGAAATAGAAATAGCAGAAGATATGATAGAAGAAGAAGACACAGAACAAAGGAAGAAAGACAAAATCCCACCAATAGTCATGAGAAACAGAGAAAAATTCGAAGAAGTCAAGGAAATAATGATTAAAAATGGAATACAACTACAAAAGGCAAAACTCACTCAAAACGGAATAAGAATACATGTCAACACAGAAAAAGAATATAGGAAAGTAACGAAATATACGGAACAAAAGGACGTAGTTCCAGATGAAGTCAGAGAGAACACTCCACGTAGTGATCAAAAGTATACCAGAACACATTAAAACAGAACTAGAAAATAAAGCATTTCACCCGCTCTCACTATCTAGAATGACTAAAGCAACCGAAAAGATGAGAACGCCGCTACCAATCATGGTCGCAACATTACCTAAAAAGGAAGGTAACATCTATCACATGGAAGAAATTGTAGACATACAAATAAAAGTAGAGTCACAAAAGAAGATGAAGGGAGCCTCCATAGTGCTTCAGGTGCCAAAAATTTGGGCATGTAGCGGCCAGATGCACGGCAACACCCAAATGCGTAAAATGTGCAGCAACACATCTAACAATGGAACGTAAAAATAGCAGAAAGATCCCGGTAAAATGTGCGAACTGTGGGGGCAATCACCCAGCATCCCACAGGCAATGTCCGTGTTTTTGTGTGCTGATATTGCTGAGGACTGTAACTTGTACTGATTACCAGAAAGGGACCACCCTTTGCAGGAATGAATAATGATTAAACTAAACTCTTTATTCGTGTACAGGTACTGCTCTTGACTGCCATCACACCTTAACTCTTACACACTCTCTCCGCACAATCCCTTTTACCTGGTTAAAGGTGTGACGCATGCGTATTAAATAAATAGTAATTCAACAAAAATATGAAATTGTACAGTCCGTATTGGCCCAAAAAGCTGGACCCAAACAAAACTATAATAAGGAAGGGAGTGACCTATGAGCAGGCTGCGTAAAAAATGAATGAGAACCAAATAGTCCACAACGAAGACAGCAGCATCCGCAAGCTAGTAAGCAAAGCCACTGATATGTTCCAAAAAATGCAAGAAATGTTACAAAATATAACAGCACAACTAGAAGACTCAAAAAACAAATTATATAACCAATAATTCCGTAAAAAAATAGAGTAGCATACTGGAAAGCAGACTGAGTAGTAAATAAGAAAACAGAACTAAAATTCATGGCTGAGAACCTCATAGATGTTATGTGCGTAGGAGAATCACACCTTAAACGACAAGACCAATTTAACATACCAAATTACACCACACATAGAGTGGACAGAATCGGGCACCGGAAGGGTGGGACCGCCACCTTAGTAAAAAAAAGAAATTAAACACTACCAATACAAGGCAGCAGACAGCAAGATAGAAAATGTTGCAATCCTAATACAAGGAACCAACGAACAAGTAATATAGGCGGCTTATAATCCCCCAAACAGCAAGCTAAACGAAAAGGACGTAAGCGCGTTCTTCGAAGAAACAAAACCAACGATACTACTAGGAGACCTAAATGCAAAACACAGACAATGGGGTTCCATTACCACAACATCACAAAACACGTGCTAGGCATTGTCATATCAAGAAGACTCCTAGAAGTTGCAGAAACAGACGTAATAGAAGAACTCAGCTCGGACCATTTCCCAATAATAACATAAATTAAATGGAAGTGCGACAGAAAAGAAAACAAAAAGAAAGAACGAATTTGGAACAGTAGTGAAAAATAAACAAGCACTACATAAATGGTATAAATAAACTAGAAACAGAGGAAGATATAGAAGAAGCGATAACAGAAAGTTCCAAATTGTGTGCGACTGTTAAAATCGATAAAGAATGTTCCAAACAGTTCTTGAAATATCTGGAATTATCTGGAAAGTTCCAAATTTGGTTATCACTTCAATATTGAACAAATAAATCCAACTACAGGTTTCGAAACTAACAAAAAAGTATCAGCTATGCAATTTTATGCTTATCGAATTATGACTAGAAATGGTGAATATTGTTGTGGGTTGTACCTACTAGCTAGGAAATTTATTCTTGGAACACGATAAGTACAGGTTTTCCCGTGACCAGCTACCTGAACTACCCCGTGCTACAACCAAACTTACCTACAATAGCAACTTTTATCTTCTATTTTTAATTCCCTTATGTATTTATATTTTACTTTACTCTTGTTTTTTTATTCCCGCTGTTTGGTTGTAGTTTCCTACTTAATCCCTTCTTTTCCTCTATTTTTTTTGACTTCTTTACTTTCTTCGTGCAATCATCTTTTTTTCTCTTCTTTTCTATTTTTAGTCATTTTTATCGTAGAACCACCGCTCTTCTTTCTAACACTATATTCTCATGCATGCCCTGTCGTTTCCTATAGTTAGTTTTTTTATTTTTTTCTGCGAAGTTAACGATAAAAGCGAATTCGTTTTTATCATTACCTTTCGCCCTTCTCTTATCACCCCACCATCATCCCACTCTCAACCCCTCTTTTTCCCAACCCTTGCGTGGTACTGGGGTTTGTATAAATAACATTCCTCAGTACCAGCACTGAACTTCAAGACATCAACATCAACTTCAGCAGCGCTCGACATCAACTACTGGAAAAGAGAGTCCTACAACGACAGAAAATAGTCCTTTTTAAGACTAACCAGCACCATGGAGATAGACGAGGGGTTCGTAATCCCGAAGAAGACGAGGAAGATTAAATACGACCAAAGAACGGCCACGAAGATAGCTACTTCCAACAGTTTTGGAGTTCTACAGAGCGAGTCTACGGACGCACCTAGAATCCCACCAGTAATAATACATAATAGGCAAAAAACTACAGCTAAACTAAACATAAACTTCGACAACGCCAGGAATACCAAAAATGGAATCAAGATAATACCACGAACCGAGGAAGACCACAGCAAGCTGACAGCCTTGTTGGACAAACTAGACTACTACTACTACTTCACATATACATGCGATCGCAACCGCCCGATCAAGTACATAATGAAGGGTATCCCTAATTCACTATCATGCGACAACGTCCTCAACGACCTACGCGACACAACAGTCCACAGAATGAAGAACCGGTCCAAGGAGATTCCCCTGGTTTTGATTATTGCGCCCAAAGAAATGGAAGCGAAAGTCATGGACATCAAGACATGTTGCCACTTACGGGTTACAATAGAGCTATACCGCCAACAACGCCGACCTACACAATGCCATCGCTGCCAGCGCATTGGACATGTCTAAAGAAACTGCAGGATTTCCCACGGTGCGTAAAATGTGCAGACCTTCACCTCTCATCACAATGCACAAAACCAAAGGAAGAAAAAGCAAAGTGCGGCAACTGTGAAGGACTACACCCCGCTTGCCACCGGGGTTGCAAAGCTTTCTCGACCAAGAAAATAACCAAACCACGAGAGGACATCACACCAACCAAAGCCACCACTTCTAGCGTCCGGCAAGGGATCTCCTACGCGAACGAGACAGCGGGAAAACCAAAACCGGAAAACTCCGAAGCAGAGATAACAACAATCTTCGACAAACTCGACCTGACGACGTTCAAGACTGCGATTATCGACTTAGCCAACCAACTCAAAGGTGCAACAACTTCAGGCGAAATTCTACTACATCTATTGGGTAACGCCCACATCCTTCTGAAACTCCTCAGCAAATAAAATGTAGTACAATATGTGGCTAAAGAGAACGGCCTGAGGGGGAGAGGTTTTAGTCAGTAGGCGTCCTCCAGGACGAATCCGACACTACCCGGTCGTTCGGGCGGCCAGGTGTCTTTTGAAGATTTCCTCTCCTCCACGAAAACAAAAAAAAATACGCTTTATACCGGACAGACCGAGAGAACAGATTAGGTGGTGGTACAGCCGTGTTAAGGGATAGTGTTAAGCTCTCGCTCGAACACTATCCCGTTACCGTTGTGTCTACAGAACAAATAGAAACGTCTGATAGCAGCATACCGACTGCCCGACCGCCCAATCACAGCAGAGGACCAAGTCGATATCAGAAGTAGCAACAAAAGCGCCGGCGACTACAATTCCAAACATTCCCCTTGGAAGAATTGCAGAACAGACGCAAGCGGCACGGTCCTGTACAACTATGCACAAACCAGGAACGTAGTAGTAGTCGGACCGGATGAATCTACATACCACGCAGTAAACGGTGCATGGCTGCCAGGCGTTTTGGACATCGCCATCTTGAAAGACGTCGCGCAGGACTTCACGCTGTCGGCGGTAAGTGAGCTTTCCTCTGACCACAACTCAGTTATTTTGTCTATATGTGACAACAACAACAGCACCGTCTACGAAAGAAAGTCCACCTGTTGGCCAGCATTTACCGACCATCTTCAGGAAAATTTTAATATTAGCTAATAATATAATACTTCTGTGTCTTCCTAGTCACACGACCCAGTTTTTACAGCCAGTTGATCGCGCATTTTTCAAATCTTTTAAGAGCTATTATTATGCTGCTTGCAATTCATTTCTAGGAGCGAATCCAACAAGAGCTATTAACAGACTGCAGTTTGGTAATTTGTTAGCAGAAGCATGGGCAAAATCGGCGACTGTTACTAACATAACATCGGCTTTTCATGCTGCAGGCATTGCTCCCTTTAACCCTACTGTAATACCCGACTACGCATTTCTCAATCACGGCGAAGCTCTTAACCAAAATAATAACATGACTCCTGAAGACGACGTAGCAACTCTCGGAGAAAATTTCAATCAAGAGAAAGATGTAACAGTATCAGACAATGGAGAAATCACAAACAGTAGCACACAGGAAACACCCGGAAAAATGTTAGATACCATCTGTCCAGTTCCTAGTACCTCAAAAGTTAATACAGCTAGAAAACGTGGTCGACAGTTTGCAGAGATTTTAACATCCATCACCTGAAAATCTCGAAAATATGAAATCTTTAGCGGAGAATAAAGCAAAATTTTTTGCTAAAAAAGAAAATAAGAAGCCAAATGTACCAGCTAAGTTAATAAAAAACAAAAGCTGTAGAAGAGATACGGATTCGTCATCCGATAGTGACATTAACGTAGCTTTACAAAATGATTCAGACAGTGTCACGAATGGCGAGAGTGACTGTGTTGGCTGCGGGGAGAATTGTGAATATACTTCAAGTAAAGAGGACTGCTACAGTGTATTTGTTGTCATAGATGGCTTCATGAGGGTTGTACCACGTTTCCCAATCATTGTATCCGATGTGGCAGAAAAGAAAATGTGAAAAAATGAGTTTTTTTTGTCGCGCCGCTTATTATTTGAGCACAATTCCACATCATCAACAGAAATCGCTTTGCTACCGCTGCGGTTTGAAACATGACCCTGCCACCTGCACATCCTCTCCTTCCTGTACCAACTGCAAGGGTAAACACCTTGTCTTTGACAGTAAGTGTCCAAAGCATCCCGATCCAAAAACCCTTACTCCCTCAAAGACAGCCCCGGTTAAGTGCGTAGATCCACCAGCCGAAGAAATTTCCGGCGACCACTATTCTGCTACTGAACTTTCCTCCAATCCCGAACCCGAACGTTTCACAAGGATCGAAGACGTCATTCGATTCACTTATTTATGCACGCCGTCCCTATACCCGAACTCCAGGCTCGTCTCTAGTCGGTTTATCCTACCTCCCCAATTCCAGGAACATGACTGCGTTGCAGCTACACTAAATTTCCGCAAGGGCGATATAATCGTTATATCGATCTACAACAGTCCTACCGTCAAGCTTCCCGTCGAGTTCCTATCCTACGTATCCACCATCCCTAGAGCCATAATTTTAGGAGATTATAATGAGCGACACACTTCTTTCGGCGACTCCGCAACAAATCGTAACGGGCGCATTTTTTCTAACGCGCTTCTTTCTCTAAATCTGTTCCGCGTAAAAAACACTCACTTCACGTTCGTTAGTCACCTTGGCTCCTCGATTCCCGACCACATACTCTGCACGGACAGAGTCGCGCCCCTCTTTTCGGACCATTGCGAAATAGGGACACCAATTACTAGCGACCATTTACAGCTCTCCGCGACACTCTGCGCAGTATACAAACGCCCAAAATAGCACAAATATCATATAAAGAAATCCGGGATTATAAAAACATAAACAACTCAAATATTTAGGAATCACTCTCACACACACATTGAACCCGACGGCAGATATAACAAGAACGCTCGATACGGTACGCAAACGTGCAAACCTAATCTCTTACATAAATGGGCGTATAAAGACCTGCAGCACAGAAACACTACTTCACACTTACAAAACATTTGTGAAACCCCTAATTGACTATCGTTCACCAGCCCTAACTCAAGCCACACAAAAACACATACACACAATCCTCACTACCGAAAGACGCATTCTACGCAATATTGGTAGATTAGACAGATTTTTCCTGTCCAATATATACAAGATATCGTCAAAATTACACCGATCCCTACACGAATTACTGAATTACAAATCAAATTTACCACTAGAGCCATCGATACTAACAATCCTATCTCAACAAGAACCCTATCCCACATTCCACGCAGAATAAGACGTAAACCCAAACAAAGCAATCGTTCAATTATTCAAGAAATCTTTTGTGCTTTACATTTAAAGATAACATTCTGGTGTTTAAGTGCATAATTTCTGTTGGATAATTAAGTGAACGCCCAGTTATTCGTTACTGAGTTAACAACAACGACAATTACGCCGACCACCCGAAGAATTCGAACCATCTTCAGCGTCGTGACGTAACAAATTAGCGCAGCCAGTAGGATTCTTCTGGAAACAAGAAAATCTTTCCTCAAACATCAACGTCAGTGGACTGGAATAATTGGTGGATTCAACTTCAATCAACCACTGAACTGGTCACTGAAGGAACACAGAGAAGCCGCTACAAATTATCCAACCGCAACATATTGGCTTACGAGGAGTTCAAATTCCATCCCTTATATATTGGGCATATTTTATTATAATCTGCTGGTGAGTAAACTTATTTGATTGTTCTTTTTTTTGTGTGCTTCAAATTGGGTAGAGAGCAAAATGTCCACTCCCTGCGAAACTACTGACAGAATAACCGAAAAGGGAATTTCAGACTCTATTTTTTCCACTCTTTTAAATAATTTATCAGTTTTTGATGGTGGTAAAAATGGTATTTCGCTTTCACATTGGTCCAAGGTTCTAGATAATTTAATAATTTCATGTAACAGTTCGCAAAGACAAATTGTAGGTAATTTTATCCTTGCAAAAATTCAGGGTGAACCCCGTAGGTTGTTGCAAAACCGTAGCTTATTTTCTATCACAGAGATTCTTGAATTTCTAATTGATACTTACGAAGATGAAAAATCCTTCGAACAATATGTTTTAGAAATGTACACCATGGTACCTAAAGATAATTCAGCACAAAATTGGCACTATGATTTCGCTAAACTTGAAGACGCTGTTTTAAGATTTACTATTCTTGATAAAGTTTCCGATTTTGTAGACAAATTAGCGATTTCGGCCTATCTTTCTAAATTACCTCCTACCATTAGTATGAAAACTCTTCGTAAATGTTTTGAAGAGGCGAAAAACATTGAAAAAGGTTTTAAATTAAGATCAGTTAATAATGCGGTTTCAAGACAACTTAGAGGAGAAATATTGACCCCAAAATTTGANTTTAAATCTAGACGAAATTAATATAGAACCATTACCCCGACAAACAGAAAATAATCTAACCAAAGAATTAACTTTCACATATGATGGCATACAAATTGTTAATAGCATACCCCCAGATACTGAAATTATATGTATTCCTCTGGCAGGTAATGAATTAAAATGTAAAGCTATTCTTCTTGATACTCCTTTAGAAAATGTTTCTCACGAGAAATCTAGTAATAATCAATATGTTTTCTTTGACGATTCAAAAGATGATGTAAATGAAACAATAAATGCTATAACCACTTTTCCAATAATATAATTCTTTTTATTGCCAATTCTTCTCAATGGCTCGAAGATTGTAAAAATAGCGAATTATTACAAAATTATACTGGTACAATTTATTTATCTAAATTCTTTCTTTTTCTCAATCTAAAAAATATCTGGATCAATTATTGCCAAGAATTTCATTCAAATCCCGTTAATGCTCACAAAGGCATAAAAGAAACTTTACACAGATTTAAACAAAATATAATATTTGCTAATATGAAAAATATATTAAGTGATGTAATCAATGCCTGTACACATTGTAAAGAGAATAAGATCGATAAGGTAAACAGGAAAATTCCTATGAAAATATCTCAAACTCCCACAAAGTTGTTCGAGCGATTTGATATGGATACCTGTATCATAAAGGCCGGCTCAAACAAACGTTTCCTTTTAGTGATTCAAGACCAGATGTCGAAATTTGTTCAAGTCTATATCAGTACCAATGAGATAAGTGGAACGTTCTCTCTTTGCATTTTTCTCTGGCTTTTCCTTTCCGACTGGACTACATATAAATCACGGTAAAGAATCAATAATAATACTATCAAGCAATTAATAAATACTATTAATATTAAACACACCCAGACTGCGATTTACCACCCTCAAAGCAATGGTGCTATCGAAAGGGTTGTATGTAGCATAAAAGAAACTGGTAAGACATTATTCTCCCAATATAAAAAACAAATTTCGTTTGACAATCTTATACATCTATCTGTTCATGCCTACAATACCTCAATTCAGCAATCAACAAAGTTTACACCATACGAATTAGTATTCGGTACAAAACCACCAAATACCTTCCAGACCGAACA
The DNA here is from genome assembly GCF_000699045.2 of Agrilus planipennis. Classification (NCBI taxonomy): domain Eukaryota; kingdom Metazoa; phylum Arthropoda; class Insecta; order Coleoptera; family Buprestidae; genus Agrilus; species Agrilus planipennis. Next base: position 4,047 of record NW_020438999.1, on the reverse strand, counting down.
GCTTCCCGATATAGAATTAGAAGGTGATAAAACTAACCACTTAGAAGACATTCGTAAACAAGCTGTTGATAATACCAGAATAAAAGTTAACAGAAATCAAAAGAACGATATGATTTAAAAACTAAAACTATCAAAACCCTAAAATTAGGAGACAGGATTTATTTAAAGAAAAAATTAGGTCATAAGATTAGTGTTGAAGGCCCGTACGAAATAGTTAAAGTCATTAACGAACGTAATTATCAGATAAAAACACTCAATAAAAGAGAACCTATACAAACCATAAACATTGAACAAATAATACCTCTAGGCTCTCTCTTACAGGGTCCCGATCTCAGCGACAGAGACGGACATACCGTTAGCCCAATACCATCCACTTCTAAATAATATCGGAATATACTTACAACATCTCGGATCCCTTTTTGATATTCAGCACTACTATAAATTGATTTTAATTAAGGACATCTCCCCATGTTTTCAAACCGCAAATGAAGTAGAAAAATTATTATACAAACTACTCACATTAGAGAAAACTCATGCAAATCTCTCACAAAGTTACATTCATTCTTATACTTTAAAAACAGAATTTAGGTCAATCCAAAAGGATCTAACAGAAATCGAAACCATTTTCCCAATTTCTAGAACTAAAAGAGGTTGGTTCGACATGTTTGGTTATGGTTTACATACACTCCTTGGTACTATGGATGCTAATGATGAAAAACAAATTAATCAAGCAATTCAAACCTTACAAGAAAATAGTAAAAATACTTTAACCCTAACTGAAGAAACTACTAAAATTCTTTCATCTACAATGAGAAATTTCAACCAAACACTCAATAACATGGCAATAAATGAAAAACTGTTAAATGAAAACTTTCAAGAAATTCAGGATGCTCTGAATAAAAAAATAACAGCTACAATCTTAAATGAATTAAAGTTAAAAATACTCAATTTTGCTATAATTATTAACGAGCTCCTTAATGAATTACGATATGATATCAATAAAATCAAAACATACATTATTTATTCTCAACTTTCAATACTACCCTCTGAATCCCTGTTTTAAGAAAAGTTGACAAATGAAATTCAATTAATTAATACCAATATTTACGGCACTAAAATACCATTTTCCCACACGAAAGCGGAATTATTAAAATATCAAAATTTGTTGTCAACTAAGGTTAGATTTCAAAGAAAATATTTTATATCATTTCTAATGGAAATACAAGTAATGAGAACTTCAATTTATATAAACTCATACCAATTCCATTTAAATCTAATGTGGAAGGACATTATAATATTCTATTGCCACACTTCCAATTTGTTGCACTGGAACAATCAAAGTCTACATCTATCCCACTGCATTGGATTAATGGACTTCACCAAGTCGACAACAGTTATTATTCAAATTCCAATAATATCTGCGAATTGGACTCGCTCGTTAGAAGAAACATCTCTTCGTCCTCGTGCCAATCTATGACGCTTCCTCTGAATTAAGAGACAGCTCAACCGCCGACCGTCAATGAATGGATCCTTCTCCTAACTGCTCCTACGACATTTACATATAAATGTCTAAAACAAATCATTCGGTGCCTGGAAATCCCTTCTTCGGGAATATTACAACTTGGTCCGAATTGTAAAGGATATTTATCCAACAACATTCATCTGCCTTCATCAGCAAATCAATCTAAAGAAATATAAATTCTACAT
>NW_020438999.1:0-2233 GCF_000699045.2 Agrilus planipennis | reverse complement strand
AGGTGTAACTAAACATGATATGCAGGAAGTGAATGAATTATAAAGCGATTTTAATTTAACATTTACGATTTCATTAGCATGTAATTTTGACCGAGTTATACCTGTAATAACAACAGACATTAGTTAGTTTTTAACTCAACTTTGTTACATAATGTTTCTGTTATGAAATTGGCTTGTGATCCTACAACTAATAATATTCTACAGGAATAAGTCCTTTCATTCTTGTCAAAAACATGTACAACCGCATTGGATAATGAAACTGTCGTAGTGGTTTGACGATATGTAAAATTCGACACAGTGCGATTGTTAGCTTCATTTTGATAAGAAGTACTTCGTTTGAATAAATTGTCTCCATCTTATTATTTGGTTGATGTAATAGACCAGGATGCAACAGGGTACTATCTACTGCATTATTTGGAGTTGCTTGAAATACATACTGATTGTGAATGGGTTCCCTTTAGGCAATTTGTTCACAAATGTTATTTCTTAGTAATTTTGAAACGATTGAGACGGAACTACTGATAAATTGAGGGAACTGAAAAATGTAATGAGTTTGTTTGTAAATGTAACCTACAAGTATTACTGTAATTGTATATGCGAATGTGTAGGTATTGTTATATTCTAATAACCTAATAATCATTAGTACTTTCAATAACCTTCACGAACCATATAAAAACTAAGAATTAGGCAAATTAAGTTAGTCTTAATATTACTGTTACTTGCCCTGTATTCAGGCCATTTTAATAAAGTATTTTAAACTCATCCCTTTTGAAATTATTACTGTATTGTTTTCAACAATTAAGTGCTGTTGTAATTCAAAAGTGCAATCGTTCAATTATTCAAGAAATCTTGTGCTTTACATTTAAAGATAACATTCTGGTGTGTAAGTGCATAATTTCTGTTGAATAATTAAGAGAACGCCCAGTTATACGTTACTGAGTTAACAACAACGACAATTACGCCGACCAGCCGAAGTATTCGAACCATCTTCAGTGTCGTGACGTAACAGTATATGAAAGTTACCATGAGTCTATTAATTTGTTGTTTCAGTAGTGATGTTTTTACGGGGAAAGTGGACTGCTTATTCCTTTCTAAAAATGGCTGGACTTGACATCTTTGTCAGTTGTGTCTACTTCCGATTATTGTTTGTGTGTGTAGTTGATATATGATGATGTTGATAAAGAATTACTATTGCTGATTTGATGTTTATGATTTATATTACGTTACTAATACATTTAAATTTATTTACAAAATGTTAATTCTGATTTTCGACTTGCATAGGATTGATTAAATAACTGTATGTTATGACATGTTTTTCTTAATGGAAACTACATTGGTGATGTTTATATGAATACTGACTTGAAAAGTTCGAAAGATGATTTTGGTGGTTAAGATAAAGATGAAGTGTGGAAGGGGTTTAAAGAAAGGTAGGAACTCGGTACCATCTGACATGGGTAGTGGGCATATGGATGCATCGATGGTAAACAGATGGATTTAGGTAGAATTAGAAAATACGAAAAACGTTTTAAATTGTAAAATATAAAATTAGAGAGAGAGATGTGTTCAATAAAATAAAATAATTCGAATTGGTCTGTATTCTGTTGAAACTGCCAGACGTGGATCGCGATTTCGATCTTTTTGGATCTCATCAGCACGTCGCAGACAACTCCGACAGAATACAGACCAACTTTTACCTGCTGTCTTAACAGCGCGATTTAGAAAAAACCACATAAGGCGCGGTAAACGCCATCTGCAGTACGATGCTACATTTTAGGATTATGTATGCTCCAACAAGGTCCATTTAAATACATGGATATCTACTTGCTGAAACGAATACCGGCGTAGCTAACCTCAACATGATAGGGACGTTACCATAATCGAACAAAATAATTCGAAGTGGTCTGTATTCTGTCGAAACTGCCAGACGCGGATCGCGATTTCGGTCTTTTTGGATCTCAACAGCGCGAGGCAGGTAAAAGTTGGTGTGTGTTCTGTCAGAGCAGTCCTTTATTTTCATATCTATCTCTTAATAACTCCCAAGCAGTGTTATAAGTATCGCTAGAAGTACCCAATCATCAACAACATGACAAGAGACAATTTTAATTAATGATATTTTTGAATATTAGATAATTCTGAATTATTATGAATCACAGTGTGAATGTATCGCAAAAAGACAATGAATTTTCGCATTTACTGTTGAAAATGTAAACCAGTAAATTGATATGTGACCTAT
>NW_020438998.1:421043-423223 GCF_000699045.2 Agrilus planipennis | reverse complement strand
TGCGACTAATATGTCTCTGACTAGACCTTCATGCCTGAGAACCAATCTATCTCGCCTATTTCTTATTGACTTCTATAGAGTCCTCTGTTCACCTATTCTTTCTAATACCTCTTCATTTCTAACCTTCTCTATCCACGGTATCCTCATCATTCGCCGGTAACACCACATTTCGAACGCTTCTAACCTTTTCTTTTCCGCAGCGCCTACCGTCCATATTTCGCACCCGTACGGCGACGCACTCCAAATATACACCTAAAAAAATCTTTACCGAATTTCTAAATTAACCGTTCGCGAGCATAGACTTCCATAGAGTCCTCTGTTCACCTATTCTTTCTAATACGTCTTCCGCCCTTTTCTCCATCCTCAAAAAATGAAGATATTTAGTTTGTCCCAATTTCGTAATAATAATGTCATAATCTTCAAAAAAATTGCCACTTAGAGAGCCCTTATAAAAAGAAAAACACCTTTAGCTAGTCGTTGACTTCCGTTGTTGGAGATCAGTAAAATTATGTTGATTGTGATCACACTCTTAGCATAGCTCCTTGTCTTGTTTTGTTGTACAATTTTAATCTGCACTTAATCGCTTATCATATTCANCAAATTAACAAATTTTAAAAGTTTTAATATTATCAAATAGTGATGGTTAGCTACTAATAATACTACCCTTTGTTAATTGAACTTAACATGGATCTTAATCAATTTTATTGGAAATCTAATTTTAGATTTTATACTTACATAATATAGCGGGGGTTTAACTGTAGGAATGATTGACTGGGATTAAAATTTTGTCAATGTAATAATTCAATTCAAAAATTTGGAATGTCAAAGGTATTCTCCTAATTTGATTATTCAAGGATTGTAAAATGTCTTTTAAAAGAAAATTTAATTCAAATTCTTAATTTTTTGACTTCAATTAACTATAATAATATTCTGAAAATAACCCTTATATGTATGGGTTTTCTTTTGTCTTATATTTAATATTATATATAAACAAAAGGGACACTGACTTATAAGTTTGGATATCTTGTATGTAGTGTTTATATGTACATGTATGCTAAAATGTAAAAAAGTCCAAAGCTTTTTGATGTCTCTTCTTAATAACACATTTGTTGTAAATAAACGCACGTTTGGGAGAAAGCTTTAGCCAAATGACGCATCTCATGTGTCAACATAGACAGCTTTTTTACGTAACAGATAACAATAATCTATACATATAATAGTGGTAGTTTATTTACGTCATATTCATCAATCTTTCTTTCACGGGAGCGCCGCAGTTAATCGCGCCATCATCTCTATAATAGCACATGACGTTGATCTAGCAATTTTTGCAAATTGCCCGGAATTGACGCCGCTGAAGCACTTCCTTCGTTTTTGGCAATTAACTAAACGTGCCTTGAAATAAAGCAATTTGAAAAAGTTGAACAACATTAACTGGAAAAGACCTTGGGTAATAATAATAATTTAAATTAGACACAATAAGACCAGTTACCTATGTACATTATAATCATATACCTATCGTCATTTAAAATTTCTCATAGTCGCGGGATAAATACTGTAAGGTCTTGAAGAAGACAAAATTTAATAGTACTCAAAAAATGGCATTTAATTGATTCCATTTATTTAAAGAACTACACACATATTTACCAATTAATATTTCACAGTTAAACCTCCACTTCGTTTTTGTGATCTCTTTCTACCGTAACCTTATTATTATATAAAGTAATAATATGAAAGCATCTCTTCGCATATATATATTTTAATTTTAAAAATGAGATTAGTAAAAGTTTAATAAACATGAATTAAGAAAAAAAGCTGTAGCATCGACCGAGCATAGAAGACGGGACCGTCTACGTCACAGCCGGCCGATGCTACCATTGGACCATTACCGTTTGTTGAAAATTGTAGTGACACTAAACTCCAGCCGCCGTTTATGTGCTGATATGCGACTGAATTAAAAAATATGGAACGTGATACGTACAAAAAACTTCAAGGAGCATGAAATTATTAATATAATTGATTTTACTGATGATAGATACGTTTACGTATACGTAATTTCTTCTAATACAAAATAGATCACTTTAACTTTTGATAACGTCATATTTGTGGTGTGTATTTACCGTACTAAATAAAAAAAATAATAACCACCGCATTCAATTAAAGCAGTGTTGCTAAAATATTTA
>NW_020438998.1:410626-415782 GCF_000699045.2 Agrilus planipennis | reverse complement strand
AACTGTCTGTAATTTTAGCATTAGTCATATTTTTTTTAATGAAAATCGTGGTATCGTTATAAAACCTTTTGTTTACACAGCTGGCTTAGATATAGTAAATTGTTATAAGCATTTGATAAAGAAAGTCAATGAGTCCTTGATTACCTTATTTAGGAGTAATGTTTGCCGAAGGTGTTTGGAATGATTTTATCTGCAAAAAAATCTTAACGAAAACTTCGGCTGAGGTGGCTGTGTTGAAGGAAATGTGACCGCAAAATTAATTGTTGTACATTACAAAGAAAATGTCGAAATCAGCTTTGTTTGCATTTTAGAAAGTAACAAGATTGCAGGAACTAACATTAATTTTTTAAATATAATTAATGTGTCGTCAATGGAATTAACTTGAATTGCTTTATGACCGACTGACGGCGGGCCGTATTAGTTTATTTTTCAGAGATTCTAATTATTCCCCGTCTCTTTATAGACATACTTCCTTGATCTTTTATTAAAGGGAGATTATTCAGTATTTAAGCTGTTCTTGAATTTGCTTTTATCATTCCCATCATCGACAGTAGATATAAGAATTTGAACAAAAAGGGCCAGTGCTGTAAAATTTGAAAGTCTATTTCGGCTATTGTGTAGTTTGTTTCACCATCCTGTTGACCGTGACATCAATTAATATTCCTCTCTATTATTTTGCATACTTTTTAATACATTCTGTACCTTCATACATACATTCAAACGAAACATTCATTCATTCGTTGGCTTCCATACAGACAAGTCTTGACCTTTGCTTTTTGTGAAGGAATATTTGCCAATATCTATTTCCTGTACTGTTTATAGACATACGTACATGTACACATGTATCAACAGTTTTGAATTAAAGCTACAAAATTGAAATTGCAAAATCCTGAAAATAATCGTCAACAGGTTCTGCTTGAACTTGCAAATACAGCGGTACTCGCAAAGGATTTAGCAAACATTCGGTTATAAGGAGCTTACAATATAATTAAAAGGAATTTTAGAGAAATAGGGCAGTGTAATATAGTTAAAGGCAGTTAGGTGAAAAGATATTTAGATTATTGTTTGTAATATAGGCTGCTCGAGTTTTCGGCGAGAAATGCGAAGATAATAAACTTCCTGTTATATGTACGGAGTGTATTTCAAAAGTACGCCTATAGCGAAATAATGAAGTATAATTTCAGTTGGTTCGGTTATAACGACAATAGAATGTAAATGAAAATTTTTTTATTCAAGTTTCAAAAATAATTTCTTCTGGGAATTTTTGCATTTCGTATGTAAAGTTCGGTGATGTTTGCAGTTAAAACAATTGAACGGTCAGCATTTAATAAAATAGATATCAGTCAACATGCTAATAAATACTCGACGGTGTTAAATTTATTAACTGTAATTAGCACGCTATTTAAGTAGATGTCAATGCCCTATAATAATAATAATAATGTATGATAGTTGTCGTGCAAATAATGTAAATTTGGTTGTAGGCACTTTATTTATATACTACTTAATAATAGTTTCTGTGCTTTCAATAATGATGTAATAATCCTGATCCTTTTGCTCTGCTTCTGACCCAGTTGTAAACCGAAATAATTATTTATCTTCCCGTCAATTAACACTACAAAATTAGAAGTTTGGACTTACTAAATCCTATGTATTAGTGAATTAATTTTACTAACTTCAGATAACCCCAAAGTAAATAGGAAAAATTGTTACTGTTGTCATCACCTTGCCGGGAATTGAACCCCAGATAAAGAACATTTTCTTGCAAGGCTCGTGGAAATGGATGAATCCTTGATCTATCATTAACACGTACAAACCAAAGTACAAAGTTTACCACTGCTGTAGATGCAACCATCAGCATGGAAGGTAATTTTGTCCATGTTTTAGGATACTGAAGGTGTAATTTTGGTAAATTTCCTGCAGAAAGGTGCCACAATTACAGGTTCTTATTATGCCAATTGAGTTGAGGTTATGCATTTTAGGTGTTCTCTTGTATCAGGATAATACATTCAATCAAAAATCCGCCATTACATAAACTACAATAACTACGGCGGTCTTCGAATTAGTTTGACATCCACCATATTGGCTAGATTTGGCTCCTACCGATTACCGACTCTTTCCAAAACTTAAATTCTTGCGAATTTCGTATACCTAATAAAATGTAAAATATTGTAAACTGGTTAGGGGCAGAACAAAGGGGCACTTTTCGTATATTTGCATGTGTATAAAATGTGTAGTGTTCTGATGTCTTCAAAGTTTCGCATTACGTATTTAGTCTCACGACCTTAATGACTCGCTACGATTACTGTTGTTCTTGTTATTGTTATTGCTTATTGTATGTTCATGTTTGTTTTTACAACATACGCAAAGACATGTATGCACGCTTGTTCTTGTCTGAGAAAACAGGCAAAGCCCTGAAAGCGACAATCGTGAGTAATAAGGAGCATTGCTCTACCTACGTACGTGTATGTATGTACAATCTACACTTCTGATTCTGTAGTCCTTTCTTTGGAGTCGATGATTAACATGAGGTTAGTGTCCTCCGGTGTAACCAAAATCGAATTCGGAATACATGGAATACATATTAAAATTTACTTTTCGGTTTTTAACAAAGAACGTTGTCGGATTACTTTTTGATGTGGAAATTATTAGTAGGAATAACCATTACAATAAAAAAGTTAATTTTGCGTGAATTTGTCTGCACGTTTGTTTAGTCGCTTCAAAAAATCATTTTTTGTGATCTTATGTAGTTCCTCGTTCGATGTCGCCTTTATCTCCTCAATCGTAGCACAGCGTCGTCCTTTCATGGGCCTCTTCAATTTTTGGAACAAGAAGTCACTGGGTGCCAGATCTGGGGAACACGGTGGCTGTGGCATTATTAGTGTGTTGTTTTCAGCCAAAAATTCGCGCACAAGCAACGATGCGTGAGCAGGGGCGTTATCATGGTACAAAAGCAAACTTTTGTGCTTTCACAAATCCGGACGTTTCTAGCGGATTGCTTCGCGAAAATTGGGCATAACTTGAAGATAATATTCATTATTGACCGTTCAACTCTGTGACAAGAACTAATGACTCACGTTTAGCTAATTCCAGAGAGTCTGATCTGGATAGGAGATAGCCTAACCTAACCTATACCTAAACGTGAATAGAACCGTATGATAAACGATAACTGTATTAAAACTTTATAGTCGTAACGATGAGTAGAAGATGTGAATTTATTGTCTGTCGGAAGCCGTTGAGCACCATCGTGTTAACGAATTTGTTAAATTTATGCAACTAACTTTCTAAAAAGAAAAAAAAGGAATTAAAAGACGATGAGGAAACGGCATTTCTAACGTTCTACTCCATAAAAATTCTTTATGTGAAAATTCCGAACACCTCGTCTAACAACAGTCCTTTAAAGTATGGAGCAGCTTTGGCACGCACCTTGCATAACTAAAGAAGGTAAATTATGTTAATGCAAGCATTCTTTACCCAATTTGAAAATAGCCAAGCACAAAAGGCACACAGATGAGTCTCTAAACAAAGAAAGTGCGCGTTTACTGTGCTGGCTACAAATGAAAAGCGGGAAGTCAATTAAAACAATTAATCGTTGTGTTATCCGGTAAAAGCTCAAAGAAAACGATTCCTTTAAGATCCCACCAAACACACAGCATTACCTTTTTTTGGTGAATTTCGGCTTTGGAAATGGTTTGAGCCGGTTCATCTTTTTTGCTCCATGACCTCTTGCGTTTGACGTTGTTGTATACAACCCATTTTTCGTCCCNTGTCCCAATTTCGTAATAATAATGTCATAATCTTCAAAAAAATTGCCACTTAGAGAGCCCTTATAAAAAGAAAAACACCTTTAGCTAGTCGTTGACTTCCGTTGTTGGAGATCAGTAAAATTATGTTGATTGTGATCACACTCTTAGCATAGCTCCTTGTCTTGTTTTGTTGTACAATTTTAATCTGCACTTAATCGCTTATCATATTCAACGTTAACATCTTGATATTGTGCACCAATTATGAAGCTTTTACACTCATGTGAGTTTCTGTTTCTTCCATCAATAGATCAAAACCATTTAGCTATTCAATTTTTAAATTGTTATTTGCAATTAAATTACGTTACAATTTGTTCTCAATGCAATTGTCTCGAGATCATCGAGTATGAATGGAAATGCATACAATTATGTCGATGCAAATATCATCGACGTACCTAAATGTAATTATAGATATCTTTTATGTACCTTGTGTTCTATTATCTAACATTGCATGCTAACTTGACCATACGTGTATATGTATTTACATCTATCGATTCACTTATGTACACGCAATGTTATCATGCATTTTCCAAACATAAAATTTTCCTTTCATTTACATCAACTTTACGTTAGGTACAATACCTACGTATACATGCACTTAAAAAAATGTTTTTGCACCTAATTAAAAATTATCTTATACAACTTTTACGGTAACATTTCGTTTTTAGATGATTGCAGTAGAGAGTCTACTCATGATATGAAACTAACTACAAGTTTCAGTAGGCTGTTTTTCTTTGAAAAAAAATTGCAAATATTGTCTAGACGCAGCAGATTTAAAAAATGATGCATAAAATAAATAGTGACAAGTAATGTTAAATATATTAATGATATATTAGTGTAACAGGTAGCCTCCTAACCACAATTTATTTTACTTCACTAATTTTCCAAACAGTTTTAATAGCGTGCACCAACGAAATCGAAACAGCGTTTTTTCAATTTGTAACTGGTTTTCCCGAAAATGCTCGGTTATGTCAAATTCATTATGAAACAAGAAGGGTTTATGATATAAATTTGTCTATTACGGCGATTTCCTTGATACCCTAGGCAAGGCAAGAACCACCCCAAAAATTTAAAATGTCATGCTGGGTTGGGTGATATACTAAATTAAAGATTTTAAAAGGGCTTTATGGAGATAACAAAAGTTGCTGTCGACTAAATCGGACTTTTCTTATTTAAAAAGTACTGCTTAATGATTTATAATGCCACATTGTTGTCGTTAAATAGAGTGAGCGTGGCGCTATATAGAGTGTAATATTGTACAGAAAACAATGTAAACCAACCAGTCAAGCAATTTCGACGTTTTAAGGAGTTTGTCGTTAAATTGAGTGACGTTATAAAGAGTTTACACTGTATTTA
>NW_020438998.1:379047-404020 GCF_000699045.2 Agrilus planipennis | reverse complement strand
TCGAAAATGCTGCTTATCGCTCTCCATATTTAAAAGGGCACCAACCAAAAACTACTGCGTAGAATTAATTGGAATTTTTCACACACAAGCCTTGCTATATGAGCTCTCAAAGCATATAAAAATTATACGACTTAAATGTGAAGTTGGGTGCAAAAGAATACAATTAAATCCTCTGTCGGGAAAAAACTAAATGACTTTCCGTACAACCCTATATAATAAAACCGATCAAGTGCTAGCCTCATTTGCAACTAGGATTATGTACAAATTTGTAGGTATGTAATTAGATAATTCGTCCGTTACAGGAATGGAGTCTCGAAGATTTTTCCCGCTTTTGTCAGATCTTATTATTCTAGTTCAATGGGTACTACCCTATAGTATTAGGTTTCCTGGAAAATGTCAAAATATGCGACATAAACTGCATTATCTTTTAAATGTGTTAATTGAGATGTTTGATCTTTTCACAGCTTCAAGAGACTGCAGATCCTGTGAAAAAGGGTCTTGACTGACCGACAGACAGACAGACGATAACGAAGTGATCTTATAAGGGTTCCTTTTTTCCTACTGAGTCAAAATTTAGTATCTATTTTAATAATTTAACATGTAGCAAACGAAAAATGGCAAAATTAACATAATTGTTCTCAGTTAATTACAGTTGCTAGTACGGTAGGTTGTAGATACATATCAATTATCCGTAATTTTGAAGTAGCGACTAGGATATTTCAACCGATCTTGGTGGTACGTACATTTTCTTTATTATAAGATAAAATCCACAGTTTCTATCTTTCGGTCAGCTTCACTAAGCTAGTAGATAATACGATTTTGAAAAATGTACCTATTCACTGAGATATTCTCTTCGTCTTAAATATGTATTCTTATTTTTAGTTGACCCCATTCGGTACCTTGGTACATAAGAATGTAATGTACATTATTTCCAATAACTAGATGCTATTATTAGTGAAGGAACAATGTTCCAGTTTACTATATGGACTCCTTTAAAATATAGCGCAGACTATGTTTATTCGACGTTTGTCTTTTTATTAAATAATATTACTTTAGTATTACCTGAGGGATCAATTTGTATATGTGTACTGTCATTCCGACTGCTTCATATTATAATGCGCAGTAAGAAGTAATTAGTCGATTTTCAATAATTTTCAGTGAATATTCACTGTTATTCACATTAAGTAAAAGAAATAAATAAATTCAGAAGAAAAACGTATAAAATTGGCCACAAATACAAATATCATCATCATAAAGTCGTCAGTTCTAAAACTGGTTGGACACGAACCTGGAGGTTCCTCATTCCTATCCTGAGCTAATCTTCACGTTCCCCAAAAACTAGAAAACCCAACTTCCTTAACTAAAGTAATCTAATTTAGTTCTACCTCTACTCTTTTTAACTCCTGTTTCTACTTCTATTATGCCTCTGACTAGACCTTCTAGCCTGAGGAGGTATCCTACCAACCTATTTCGCCTATTTTTTATTGACTTCCATAGAGTCCTCTGTTCTCCTATTCTTTCCAATACCTCTTCATTTCTAACCTTCTCTATCCACGGTATCCTCATCATTCGCCTGTAACACCACATTTCTAATCTTTTCTTTTCCGCCTAGCCCACCGTCCATGTTTCGCACTCGTACAGCGCCACGATCCAAACATACCATTTAATAATGTTAATTTTAATAACTTATGGAAAATTTCTGATAATTACGCACATCTACCTGTAGGTTTATACAACGATTTTTAGGACTCGCACTTTGATCTTAACAAATCAAGTTGTTTAAATTGGGAACGTACGTCTGGGAGTTGTGCCGTGAAAATTTGTGTGTTGTGCGTCTGTGAAGAGCAGATGTATAGTTAATAAAACGGCATCAAATACATGGCCTTGCCAGTGATGATACATTTGTGTTCGAATGGCGTAATCAACGATTTGTGGGCGAAATTTTAAATTTTTGTTAGTTTACATTCCGTGCATACGCAACACGAATAAACTGCCTATTTAGTAGTATCGGCAATATCATATTATCTGCAGTGTACGTTGGTACGACAAATACCTAATTAATTTCATCAATCAATTTTTCATATTTTTATATCTATTGGATTTTGAAAGGAAATTGAATGACATCGATTGACTACATATAAAAAATGCCAATATCACATCAGCGACGTTTATAATTTGTCAGGGATGTATATGGTACCCAACACTATTTATAGCATAAAATCTGTAAACCAATTTTGAATTTAAAGGATGACAAAATTCAATACTTTTGTAAGCAGATAGTGAAGATATATATACTTTTAACAACTCCCTTTGATCACACAAATAAAGGTATCTCCTTACACGATATTCTCAAAGCAAAACCACCCTCGATGAACACAATACGACGATGTCTATTATTTGATGTAAATTTGCTTTATACAAACATAAGGACATGCTTGTTAATCAAATAACGAGCGTTGCAAATAACAAGTGGTATTTTATTCACATAATAACTATGAATATTAATTATTTATTATTATCTGTGTATGATTTCATACCTACGAATGCCACTTGATAAATTTTACATATTGTACGTAACATGGGAATGAAGAGAGACATTGAAATAAGATAAAAGAATGAATAGAAATACGATATCCAAAATTTACTTTGAGATTCTTTTGAGGGTGTGGAAAGTAAAAGTGGAACGGAGCCAAATCGAGGATATAGGGTGGGTGCGAAATTGACTCAAACTTATTACAAGAAGCCTCTTCCTAGGTACACATTCTGTACATTTTTTTTAGGTAACCCAGTTGCTTTATAATACAGCTTATTCGTTCTTTAGACATGCTTTGCTGATTATCACTGTTTATTTGCTATGTTTTCCGTTAGCCGTTTTACGTCTACTTTTTTCACTATTTTCCGTTTACTATGTCAACAGTACCAGTAGTATATTCTGTAGACGTAGACCTTTAAAGGAAGAAAAGCATGTGTAGAATTCCAATTTTTTGTAATTTCAAAGCATGTAATTCTATTGTAACAAACGCTAAAAACAACCCTGTAAAATGACTTCTGTTTAAGATTAACCAATTAGCCTAATCAATATTGTTCAACTTCAACAGAAAAAGTAGCTATAGAGTTAAAAATCGTCCCATTGAAACACTAAAAATCTCAGATTGTTCACGTCGAAAGAGAAATTTACATTAAACTAATTTTTTTATATAATATACAGGAGACTTTTCTAATAATCTGTAGAACTTTAATACGTCTACCTGCTTATTTAAAATAATGTTATTTTACTCGTTTATCACCCTATAAATCGGAATCAGAAAAAAAATTAAAAGGAAAATGTTTCGTACATTTTTGCATTAATTCATCACGACACGTTCTTTTTCTAAAATATATTGGGAACACACGGCGTCTGCTTCAAAAAGAATAGTCTAATTTTATTCGCGTTTAAAATGTAATTAGGTCAGCATAATTTATGACCTTTTCACTAATCAGATCTGAACAGATTCAATTTAAACAGCATTGAATTTAGAAATAGTCTGACGCTCAATTTCAAAGAATTATTTCACATTCATTAATTAAATTTAGCACTAATTTTTAAATCGGTTTTTCTTATTGATTCATAGTGATAGAGAAAGTGAATATGTACGTATTTTATTTATAGCATTTTCTCTAAATATTGTTTTCCTAGGAATCACTAAAAATGAAAAATTTAGTTTATGGTGCAATTTCCTTTTCGTATGAATTTTTATTGTTGTACATTTGTTCAAAAATAACTTTTTTGGTTTTTTTTTTATGACCGACATATCTTTTACTTACTATTTGTTTCTAACTGATTTCAACTTATGTCTGTGTTATCCGATTTATTCGTCGATTGTCAACCGATTTTAACGACTTTTTGTAATGGTTCATATTTCAAGAATAATCTCATTTAAATTCAAATAAAATATTTGAACTCTCGTCATCATAAGGTCGTCAATCCTAAAACAGTACCTCTACTCCTCCTAACTCCTGTTTCTGCCTCTAATATGTCTCTGACTAGATCATCATGCTTAAGAAGGTGTCCTATCAACCTATTTCGCATATTTCTTATTGACTTCCATAGAGGTTTTTATTCTCCTATTCTTTCAACTCTAAGGGTGGAAAATTGAAGGACAATTCGGGAAAATTCCTGTATTTAACTAGATACATATTTAATTTAATAATTTTCTACGTACAAATTATATATAGGCGTAGTGTATCGAAGTCAGTTTTTATACGTATTTGAATTTTGTGAATCAACCAAGTATTGTTCCAGTACTTTAATTCCTTTGTCCTAATAAATAACAAATAATAATGTAAACTAGTAAAATGGCTTTCAAATAGATAAAAACTATGTTTCTACCAGTGGATTAAAGAAAGAGAGTTAGAGGGTTTATTAAAATTTAACGATAATAATTAGGTACCCAGCTTAGGATATCATTGAGCGAATATTTTATATTGGAATGTTCTTCTCTATAATTTTACAAATTACAGTAATTAATAAATGTAGGGTTTGTAATGTCTATTCTCACGATGAATAAAATATTAGTTTTATGACAAATTAAACCATCGTCTATATACGTATTCTAATACTTGGAAATTTGGTAGTGGATATATTTATTACTAACTTTTGCCTAGAATTTCGTCCTAATTGTTTATAAAATATACAATTCCTGTAAGTAATAAACAGCTTCAAAAGGTTGTCTAGATCACTCCTATAAAACGTTCAGTTCAGAATTTCTCTCCCATACGCTACTAAACAGAGAATAAAGCCAATAAAGAAGTTCTTTGGTGATATTTTACGAACGATTTGCTTTTTAAGAAATCCTTAATTAAATTAATTTTTATATTCTTATCAGTGGAATAATTCAGATGACGGCAGAATGTTTAAGACTGTAGAACCCTCACACAGTAGTCCACATCAGTTATAAAATTGATGAATCATCAATAAATTTTCAAGCAAATTAATCGTAAGTTTATTGAACATTTCCCAATATACTTTGAATGTCCACTTTATTCACGCACTACTGACCAATATTGATCAATAAAACGTCTTCAGCATCATTTATTCGTAATGTTAATAGGAACTTATGTCCAATATTCTGTGGTCCGATAAAATTGGTAACCTTGGTATCAAAACAAATATAAACGCATATCCAATGCAGTAAATAGTAAGAGTGATCTGTTGATAATTTGTCGAAATTGCAATTTTTTCGGTTGCTACTAACAGGTTAGCTTCTGACGCCTCTTAAAATGACTCCTTTTGGACATATCCACGAGGGGTCACACGTGGCGCGTGACGCTGTAACGCGTGACGTTACACTTTTCGATTTTATACCCTAGTAAATTTCCTTCCTAGCGTCGATAAAGAAGTTTCACTTCAAAAAACTTTTTTATGTATTCGCCAAATTTTTATTTAAGACTCGACTTATGCTGCGGTATTTATCTTGTTGCTAAGATAATGTTTTTTGTTGTTCTTGTACCTACAGTTTATCGTTTCACAATAAATGCACCGTTGACAGTTTGTTATTAATATATTACTGTATGCTTATATAAAACTGTTTGTTAACATGTTTTTTCATATATGTTTTCCTTCCTTAAGCCGTTAAGTAACAGCAGCAAGCAAAATAATAATAATCAACTAATAGATAGTTGTTATATAACTGTTACTAACCGTCGCTGTTGGGAATTAAAGTGCATACACATATACATAATGACTGCGGCTTACACGTGTGGATTATCTTTGAGTAGAAGGTCGCGTCTTCGAAATCGTTCATGTGAAAAGTTATAACGCGGTTTTCATGCCTCAACGTGAGACAGTTCCATACTTACAATTTTTGTAATAGCCAGTGGTAATCATGTTAAATGATTTAGCTTGATAAAAAAGCTTTTGATCGTTTTGCCTTGTATTTTATCCATATGTTTTGAAGCAATAGTCGTGTGCTACAACTTCAAAAGCATGGACGATCACTCTGAAAGAACATGTAACGCATTACAAGTCCAATACATAAGGCTAGTAGTCGGCTGTAACTCTTCCTTGTTCGTGTCTTGTTCTTGCCCCAAGAATAAGACAAGAAATTTGTGAGTAGCCACCACAAGCTAAGACAAGAATTTCTTGTAGCAAGAACAAAACTCTTGCTAGCGAGACAAATGATGCACCCTAATGGACTATGCACCAAAGGTTTAGATTATGTTTTGGTGAAAATGTAAGCGCGGTGCACCACCAACAACGGTGCCCATCCGTCCAAATTTGGACGGGTTCAACTGGTATTGTATAATGTTATTTATTCAAGCATCTCATTGAAATGCTAGTTGAATGATAACACATAGGTCAACGCCAAGAGGACGGTTGCCCGCATAGTAATTCACGTATTTGTGACGAGCTCTTGTGTTAGAGATAATACAAAAATTATTTATTGAAAAGCTAACACAGGATGTTAACTTAGAATTTCAATAAGAAGAGTGGACACGTATTCTTTATTGTCCTATTTTGGTATTTAAATAAGACGTTAAAGGTGACAAATGTAATATAAGTAGTATTTGAATTATCTAAAGATTATGTTTTCGTCATCGACATAAGTAGTCCGTACGAACCAATCCAGAAAATTATTGCAACGATACTTTAAACTGCATATAATATTTGACTAATTTGGAACTTATTAGGAGTCCTGGGATCAGTGATTTTATGTTCTGTAATATTTACCTACATATGTAATTATAATAATATTTGGAGTGTCATCATCATAAGGTCGTCAGTCTGGTTGGACACGCACCTCCAGTCTTTCCTATCCTAAGTCAATCTTCGTATTTCCCATATCCTTAACTTAACCTGCTATTGCACCCACTTTACCTTCACCTATTACTGCGTTGAAGTCTTCTACAACTATTAGGTTTTTCTGCCCTCTCACTAAACTTAACACATCTTCTATATCTGCAATTTAGAGTGTATTTATATTTAAATATATTGTCGAATTTCTGTAACTCCAACTTCTACGTAATTCTCTATTTTTACAACCTTAAAATTTCTCAAATTAAAAATTCTTTAGTGCGATATTACAGTAGGTACGAAGTTTCTCTTAAATTCGAATTTAGATTAGTGTTCTTCGGAAATAACTAAACCAAGATGTGTGTCTTATTTGTAAAGGGTCACTAACTAATTTCGAAAATTCGAAACATAATAAATTGATTTCATTTACGAAGAATAAGTTAGGGAAGTTTACTGTACTTTTTTGTTTATGTGAGAGTGCTTTTGTTTATTTTGCAAAAGAAAAACATTACCCCCGACTCAATTGGATACAGGGCTCATTACGCCACATAAGGTGAAAATAAACAAAAAAAAAACTTTTATTTTTTCGTACAGGTGAATGAATCTTTCATTTATTTTCGTGTTACTTCCGAGTTTGTTATATTTTAAACTTGAATGTTTACGTGAAACTGACATTTTAATCGACCATTGGACTGAATGTAAACGTTCAGATACTTGGTTTCTTTAGTACTTGATGACAATCGCGATTTCAAGCGAAAGTAGATCGGTCATTTACCTGCTATGTTTAGATCTGAATTTAAATACGAAATTCTAAAATTAAATATTGACAAGCAAGTATAGCTATATATTTCCAAAAAGTGTTTTTATGTTTTCTCTTAGTTCTTCGAATATTGCAAATGAAGTTGTCATGTCACATAATTTACTAATGGATTTTGGAGAATCTTAATTAATCACTATTTTAAAATACGTTTTTTTAATAGCAGTTATTTTTTCATTTCTTTTAATCTCTACAGTGTAATACAGCGGAAACGTTTTAATCGATTAAGGATCTTTGTTTCTCGGTTACTTAGGCACGGTTTTCCGAAACTGTATAAAATCGTAAACAATAAAGAGAGACGAATAAGTTCAATTCTCAAACTTTGTTGTTTGCTAAAAGTCGAAATTAGGTCATGGTCGTATTTGGCTTCATTTGATGTTTGGTCCAATTTAAATACAAAGCTCTTTCATGTTTCCCAATTTGGCTATTCATATTTCAATATTCTTTTAAAATGCAAAAAAGCTTATATTGGAATTTTGTAATATCAACAAAAATGCTTTTCGCTGAAAAGTACCTAATATTCACAAAAGATCAACCCAAATAATTTTCAAAATTAATTAGGCGGCCGATTTATGCTTCATAATAAACGTCTTGCTACGAAATATTAACGGTTTTTATTGTTATTCGGTAGGATTAGATCAACATTATCAACGAGAGATATGTTAAAAGGTGATTTTTGTTAAATCGCGAGAATCATCTAACAAATTTTACAAGGTTTTTTTACCTCTACCTGTTAGGAGGCATGGGGCATGATACAATAAATGCAATTGTTTTGACTTAAACGGTGCTGTTGGTAAATTGCGGGTAGCAAAATGGCACCGAACACTTATTTGTTTTCTTAGCTCAATAAAAATTCGGACGCAACAGTAAAAAACTATATTTACAATCTTAACACTAAATAAATACAAAACTGTACAAGATTACTAAATGAAAATTATGCTTGAATAAAATAAAATGTTAATGATAACTGCTGGAATGTGAATCTAAATCTGAATGCTGAATAATGAAATGCTGAATGTTGAATATGAATAATGAATGTTGAGTAATGAATAATGAATGTTGAATATAAATCTGTTTTTGGATGAACATGCATATTTATATGCGGGTGAGAATAGTGCACACTATAGCAAAGAGGGTGCAAATCTCCATGACAACAGGGTCATTACTCTAATTCAGGTAAATGTGCAACTACCTTTTGGCAAAACCCAATTACCTGAACGATAGTTATACATACAACTTTTGGTAAATATACTGCTAGAAAGTTTAAATATAAATACACTATTACTTACGTTCTACGAAAAGGAATTTGATGAAATTAAATTATAGAAATAAAAAAGTTTAAAATAACTATAACCTACTAAAAAATATACACAAGTCTTAACAGCAATACAATAAATTATTAAATAGTTGCTCCTTTATTAAATATTACATGCGAATGTGTGGTTCTAGAATTGGAATTGGAACACGTTGGCAGGAATCTAGCCTTGATTCAACGATTTCCGAACTAGAATGTTCAGATTATTTTAATTTAATTTATCGACATTTAGTTAGCCTGTAACTTTGCAAGCCTACGAATTAATTGCGGTGCATTCTCTTTATTCTATCACTAAATAAATTAATATTAAAAATTAAACACTATATCACTGTCTATGATTACATAATTGTTATTGTCTTTGTCATTTTTTCAATGAATACCTACTATACGAGGGTGGATTGATAAGTTTCCGGCCTGACCAAGAAAAACAAGGTTTTTAAAAATTTTTTTTTTTTATTTCTCAACATAATCTCCTCCAAGGCTGATACATTTCTCATAGCGGTGTTCCAGTCTATTAATGCCATCTCTATAGACTGATTCGTCAAGCTCCTCAAAATAACCATTTACAGCTTCGATTACTTCTTCATTGTCCGCAAATCTCTTACCGCCAAGCCATTTTTTGAGATTAGGGAACAGAAAATAGTCACTCGGGGCTAGGTCTGGAGAGTAAGGAGGGTGCGGCATCAATTCAAACTTTAGATCGTTGATTTTAGCCGTCGCAACGATTGACGTGTGCGCTGGTGCGTTATCGTGATGAAACAAGATTTTTTTCTTCGCCAGATGAGGTCGTTTAATTTTCACCTCGTGGCTCAAACGTTGCAATAAGTCTGCGTAGTATTGACCAGTGATAGTATTACCCTTTGCAAGGTAATCAATGTATATAATACCTCTTGCATCCCAAAAAACAGTAGCCATAACCTTGTTCGCCGAAAAAATTGTTTTTGCCTTCTTTGGAGTTGGTTCCCCTGGTCCAATCCACTGTTTAGACTGTTCTTTGGTTTCAGGAGTGTAGTGGTGGACCCACGTTTCGTCAACGGTTACGAATCGACGCAAAAATTCGCTTGGATTACGCTTATACAATGACAAATTTGCGGTAGAAATGTTTTTTCGAATCAATTTTTGGTCGACTGTTAGCAAACGCGGCACCCATCTTGCACAGAGCTTTTCCATATGCAAATGTTGGTGCAAAATATGTTGCACACGTTCATATGACATCTTACAGGTCTCAGCTATCTCACGCACTTTCAATCTGCGGTCTCCCAGCACTATTTGATGAATTTTTTCGATCATATCTGGAGTTGTGACCTCAACGGGGCGTCCTGAGCGAGGCCCATCAGAGGTGCTCACACGACCCTTTTTAAACTCGGAAACCCACTGCTTAACGGTTGAATATGACGGGGAGGATGTCCCCAGTGTTGAGTCCATCTCTTTTTTAATTTCCTTCGGCGTTAACCCCTTCAAATAAAAGTATTTGATGACAGCACGATTTTCCTGCTTTTCCATTTTTACGAAAACCACAGAGGCGTCTTGTTCAGCGTGCTGTCAAACCTACACTAGCAAGGAGATCGGGCTGAAACTATAGCTACAAGCTATCCAAGGATGGTACTATAGAATGTCACCTCAAGGTAGGCCTAGTGGCGTCATCTCTTGGTTAGGCCGGAAACTTATCAATCCACCCTCGTAATATCATCATCATAAGGTCGTCAGTCCTAAAACTGGTTGGACACGCACCTCCACTCTCTCCTATCCTGCGCCAATACTGTAATAGCTTTTGTTATAAGAACTTAAGACAAGAAAATTGGCAATGTAATGCAAAAGAAAACAAATAGCTTTTCTCCAAATTTTACTGAGATCAGTAATATAAATATGTCATTCATTCTGAGTTTTTGAACATTCCAAGAACTAAATGTTTATAATAAGAGGCACAAGCAAGGATCTTTTTCTGGTAGTCAGGCTGACGAGGGTATTTAGGTTAGTGGATCAGAAAAGGCAACTCCTAATTATCAGCAGGGACGATTTGACGACGAGGATTATGATGATAATTTGATTATTTTAATGTTTAGCTTCAATGTAATATATTTTATCTAAATAATCGAAGGTCGGATAATTATTGAAATTAATTTTAATCTCTCATCAGGGACGTAGCTGCTGGTTGTTCAGGCCCATGGAATTCGAGGTTCTATCAGATGTGTTGGCCCATTATCTTAAGCCGATAAAGCTATGAAACGTAAAATTTAAAACCGCAAGCATTCAACTCAAGACGATTTATAAAATAAAATTTCACTTCCTGGCTGAGGAAAAAAAATTAGCATGTTGCGTGAGATTATACGCTTGTGGTTACATTGTTATTTTCTCGGTACTCAAAGTATCTTGGAAAATGTGGCACATGCAGAAAAAAACTGGCTATAGTTAGGACGTTCAAAATTGGCATAATCTGTTTAGTTTCTCTAGTGATGTGACCTTTAGTTTGATCGGCGCAAAGTTGAAAAGAACAGCACTAGGCCAGAAAAGGAAGGAGACAACTCTCGGCCAAAATATTAACCGGTGAGGAGCGTATAATCCGTACAGTACTGCACGGAAAAATTGACATTTTATCCACTAAAATTGCATTGTTCAAATGTGCTGTTATTGCTAACATTTACTACTGAAAATATCAACGAGATGTTTATTTATATTTGAAGACATATTAAAGGCTTTAAGGCTTGTTATCGACTCGCACTACTATCATGATTGTACAAAACTTTTGACAGGTACTGTATGAAAAAGTATGTTTAATGAACAAGAGTCGAGAGTATAATGAGCTTTTTTCTCCCTACCTACGATTTTGCTAGCGCGCATCCGAGACATTGAGAGGGGCACATCGCTAGAGAAAGTAAATGAAGTATAACTAGACTAGAGAAGTTGCTGACAGAACTCCTACTTTTACTCACGACAGACGTTGTAGGGAATATCGTAAGCTTAGAAAAGAGATGTCAGGTAGGAATTGCTGCGGACACTAATAAATAAAAACGAATAACATTACACCAATTGATGTGTAACAGAAAGAGATGCAGACAAGCAGAATTTGAGCATGTTGCGAGCACAGGACCTTAAGGAAAGTTCAACATTCTCGCGAATTTAGGAAAGCAAAGGTGCTTGTTTAAAGTAAAGATAGAATTCCAACCAGCCAGTTGTAAAGCCGACCCTGATATTTAATGAACTCAAGCAACCTCTAACCGCTGCACCACACTTATTATTATCCGGTTAACCCTTTTTAGTTTGTTTGTAGTACTCATGAAGCATTTCCTAACTTAACAAGGGCGTGTTCAAGACGCACAGATAATTTATTGCGAACTATGCCAATTTTAATCGTCTCAACCATACGTCCCTGCCTTTCATGCTGTATTCTCCTATTGTAAAGATTTTTCTTACGATTACTGATTAGTTTATTACGCCGTAAGGAAAAAGAAAACGGTTCGTTTATTGTCTGCATTCGTCAAAGTCGTATTTTGCACTGTCGACCATCATTATGTTTTACGGCAATGATATCAATTGAATATGCTCTTAATTAGCATGTGGCATAGAAAGTTCGAGACACGTTGAAAGGTCTGTTTTTCTTATGACCTTTTCGTCTAATTTATTTAATAGCTATTTCGCATTATGCAACATTAGCAAATTATTTGAAGCTGACCGACAGAAGTTGCGAGTGTACATCTAATAAAGGTAACGGAAACTAACGAAAATTTAGCAGTATGTGTTATATTTCGTTTACTTTCTCTAGCGATGTGCCCCTTCCAATGTCTCGGATGCACGTTAGCAAAATCGTAGGTAGGGAGAAAAAAGCTCATTATACTTTCGACTCTTGTTCATTAAACATACTTTTTCATACAGTACCCGCCAAAAGTTTTGTTCAATCATGAATAGTAGTGCGAGTCGAAAACAAGCGTTAAAGCCTTTAATATGTCTTCAAATATAAATAAACATCTCGTTGATATTTTCAGTAGTAATTGGTACTAATAACAGCACCTTTGACCAATGCAATTTTAGTAGATGAAATGATCAATTTTTCCGTGCAGTATTGTACGGATTGTACTCGCCTGACCGGTTAAAAGTTTGGCCGAGAGTTGTCTCCTTCCTTTTCTGGCCTAGTGCTGTTCTTTTCTACTTTACGCCGGTCAAACTAAAGGTTACATCGCTAGAGAAAATAAACGTACGTAGGTGTACTTTCCTTTAGCGAGCATACATACATCTAATGCGGTGCTCCCTTCAAGTAATGATCTTTAAAATATTTAATTCTATTCTGTTTCGGGGCCAAGGATTTACATTTTTTATGTTGATATCTCATTTAGTTTGGAAGCCTATGATAATCTAACGCAACGACTTAGGACGATAGCGTGCAGACCAATTATTGAAAATGTTTTTCGCTTTTTCGTCTAGTCTTGAAACTAGTCTAATCTAAAGTAACATAAAGCAGAAAATCTCAATAATTCAAACTAAATTAGTATAACGCGTCATATTACGTCAAACGATTGGTGGTTTTTAATTAAAAATTTCAATGTAGCCACAATGTACTGGATATCGAATGTACGTGAATTTGATACTTAGTTCTATTCTTTAATCATAGGTTATAATAGTTAGATAAATCCAGAATGTCGAATTTTAAAAGGAGATAGCGACACAAATTATTATTATAAACCTAAATTTACGCAAAACCATATTAAAATATTATTATATAATGACTAGTTGAACTCGCCGTCCACAAAAGCCTGTGACTTCCGACAAAAGGACATGTTTGATGTTGAATAAGGTGCATGTATTTACAACCCTATTTTTAAGTACATCGAGAAAATGCTTAGAACAATATTCTATATTTTCATAATTATATATTGGGTCATACAACTTTTGTTATAGTACGTAAGAATTTATTTTTGGATGTTGATACGTCTAAAATTCGCGTCTGTACTTAAGCCAAGAGGCGTACATTAATAAATTTATTCGTCTGAAAATTTTTGAATCATTTCCGAAGTAGGTGAAACCTACTTATATTTAGGAATTATTTCAACGGGTTTTACTTTCAAATTTTCTTCGGTTGATAGAATCTGTTATTCACCGTTATTTTAGTGATTACTGAAAAAAAACCGTTTTTCTGTTAATTGAGAATGACACAGTTAAAAAAAGTTGCGGTATCCTTTAAGCCTTTAATTTTACCAATCAATAACTGTAGATCTATTCATATTAACTCACGATTAGTCTTAAACTTGATATTAATTATCCTGTTTTTTCGGAGAAACATCGGTTAGATGCGTAGACGAAACATAATAAATTCGAGTTATATTGTTTTTTATTAATCTACGTACAAATGTCGCCTTTAATAAAAAGAACTCACTTCTATGCTCGCGTGTTTGGTGTATATTTGGAACGCGACGTTGTACGGGTGCGAAACATGAACAGTGGGCGTGGCGGAAAAGAAAAGGTTAGAAGCTTTCGAAATGTGTTATTAAACGCGAATGATAAGGATATCCTGGATAGAGAAGGTTATAAATGAAGAGGTATTAGAAAGAATAGGAGAATAGAGGACTCTATGGAAGTCAATAAGAAATAGGTGAGATAGGTTGGAAGGACACTTTCTAAGGCATGAAGGTCTAGTCAGAGACATATTAGAGGCAGAAACGGGAGTTAGGAGGGGTAGAGCTAGACCTAGATTAGATTACTGTTTGCATACAGTTATGGATGTGGGTTGTTCTAGTTTTAGGGGAAATGCGAAGTTTAGCTCAGGATAGGAAAAAATGGAGGTACGTGTACGACTTTATGATGATGATGTACAAATTTCCTAATAAAGAAAGATGATAGTAACGTTTAGCTTTAGTTGGAAGCCCTGATTAAAGTAATCGTAGGGCATTGATGGAGTTGGTAGAGATTATCAGAACTGACTTGAACCAACAAGATGGAAGTAGAAAGGGTTGACCTATACCAGTACTAACTTACTATTTACATGGCGATTTAGTGTCGCATTTGTCTTGATAGTTTTGTTTATAAATTTACCGATGCTAGATGCTAATATTGTTATATCATACTCTCAAATCTAAGCAAGTTTATCTTTTGTCTTTGTATGTCTAAACTGCCCTGTCTTTAATAATGTTAAACGCATCTTCGATAATTAAATTAAGAAGTAGCGGTTTATTACTTAATTGCAAAAACAAACAAGACATTGACATTTGGTTTTTACAATTACGAATCCTGACAGTTTCTCGGGATAGACAAAATAAAAAAGAAAAATTTATCATCTTCAAAGAAAACCTCCAGTCCACTTTTGTATTGATTTTGGCAAAAGATATTGTAGTGATTAGTGGTTCTTTGAAAAATTTCGTCGGATTCCACTTATTCCTTCTATTCAGTATTTAAATATATCGGAGTCCACGCAAAGCGCATCGAACGCGTTGGCTTGGCAGAAATCCAAAGCGATGCTGCCTTTCTCTATAAACTTTTTGTGGATATTCAAGTTCAGGCTGTGTTGAGTAGTTGAGGTGTCTTTTCGTCGTTGTGCAAGATTTCGATACGAAAATCGTTCTGGTTTTGCAATATACGAGTGCAGTTTGAACGTCTTGAGTGGCTCTTCTTGGGCAGTTTTTTTTTTGCTTGACGAAAGCTCATTTCAACACTTCAAACACGAAGCTCACACACAATCAACTTTTCAACAGCCTACTTAGGAGGTTTTTGGATTTTACAGCATCGATTAAACATTCCAATAGGAAGTGAGTATTAACGAGGCCACGCTTTTGAGTTGAGTGATTATCTCCCTCGAAACTCCGGAATACTTCTCCAATGACTGTGTATTTGAATTTGTACCTACCTTCATATTTAGGTCACAAACGGCACTTCTCTCGCTGACCCTTGAACGATGCACTAATAAAGAATTACGTAAACTACGTGTCTATGTTTAGGGTTCCGTACGTCCGATTGAAAAATGGAACCCTTATGGGATCACTCGTGTGTCTGTCTGTCCGTTTTATTTAATTATTATGATTTTATTTTCTGTGCTCATTACATATTAGACAACTTATGATTAGAACAGTTACTTGCTAACGTTTGAATAAATTAATCTTATTAATTCGCCTTTTGCAGTAGTTTAAACTTATTTAGAGTGTTCGTTTGACACAAGTATTCTGAGAAAGTAACACTGACATTAAATAATATGAAAAAGTGATATACCTACGACTTCAAAGGTTGTGACCTTTAGTTCTTGTTTTTAAATGAAACCTAGATTTGTTCGAAACTGCAATATTTTTCAATAACTTTTTGTGCAACTTATCTAGACATGTGCATACAAACTAATCCCTATTGTTGATATTTAGCAAAAGACAACCTTGTATAACTTCGACAAGGAGGTAGTTGATAAAATTTCATTTGCAAAATAGAAATAACAATGAAATATAATTACATATGATTTGGTAAATTTAAAGTTCGTTTCTGATTTATGCATGTTGGTATTGGTACTTTGTGTAACCTATTCTCAGGAACAGGTTAACCTATAAGAGGCAGATTGGGGTGTTTTGTAGGGTACTGACTAGAAAAATCGTAGCGGTACCGACCGGCATGCCCTAGAGGTTTAGACCATTGCTGCATTCGGGAGGACGCCGGTTCGATTCCGGGTCCGTCTGCCTTTGTCCAAGTTTATCTGTGTTTTCCTTGGATCAGTTAGGCACATGCTGGGGTAGTAACATTCCACAGATAGTCTTTCATTCTTTTCTATCTTCATTTCTCACCCGAACCACCACCCACCCATTCCCACGATCCCTGAAAGCAGGCTGAAGAGGGCCTTTCGCCCTACCTTCCGGCATAGTCCGGAGGGACTGCCCGCCCACCAGCATTACTGGTTGGTGGGAACGAAACACCCAAATGTTTAATAGTTTAAAAAGGCTACCAAGCAGATTGATCTATACTATTTGGTTCAAATCACTGTATTTCACAAGGTCATACAAAAAGTAATGGGTTCATTGAAAGGATTATTAATTAGAAATAAACCGAGAAATAAATAAATTATACGCCATAACAAAAAAAGTAAAAACAAGATCCATTATGTGTGTTATTATACTAATTAGCTATTGGTTTACTCACTGTCATCAATAGATCTATTTCTTCTTCCTTGTGAGTAACCAGTGCATACATACATACATGCAATTTTTATATAATTAGACATTTTATGGTGTTTATTTTATCTTCGTTGGCTATTATTTTTAACCGGTCACTTTAATCTGTGTTTAAAGCATCTTGCTAGTCATTATGCAAACTATACAATGCGATTTAAGTTGTTTCTTATGGATTAGAACCATTTGTATTTTATGATTTATTATGTGAAGAATTAATCTTACTTTGATAAAAAGAAATTATGACAAACGGCTATAAGTAAGTAATTGTTAAATAAATAACTAACAAATTTAATTGTAATAATTAAGAAACTTGAATTAATTTTTAAAGAAACATGTCAAAATTGAGATTATTACCTAAGCTACCCAATAAATTCTACTATTTTTACGGCAAATTCATTATTAAACAGCTACGTTATCCTTTTGGTTAGATATTTACAATTTCTACGACGTATATATATGTAAAATATTCGGAGTTTTGAATCAGAGCAAACGTAATTAAAGTGTGTATTGATTGCTTTGTTACAGGTCATCGAGTAGCTTTGGTAGTATCACAGCTCGATCAGCACCCTGCACACCACAAGGGTTGCAGATCACCACACCCCCTGTTTTTACCGACCCAAATTTACAACAACCTGGCACTTCACCACCGGGCGGCAACATTGTACCTGTAATCCATAGGAGTCCTAGCCATGTGTTCTCAAAGTAAGTCTCATTTATAAGTTTATATTAACACATTTATAGGAACCGATTAGGTTCTTGGTCTATTTTTGACCTTATCTGATCTCATTAGCATGCCCCATGAACAATTATCAAAAATTCCGTTGTCCGCTAATATTTTGCGCGCAACACCCCAAAGGAAGTGTAACTTCAATAACTTAACACTTGGATCTTTGTTTTCGTCATTTTCAAAACGAAATAGAAAAAAAGGACCAGCAGTGCAAATAAAACTATGAAATAAAATAAATCATAAAACAAAACAATTTTATTTTAATGAAAGTTTTTCTCTCACAAGAACAGCATAATTTTTGTAATAAAAAATGAAATCAAAAATGTTTTGCCTTTTTGGTATGTTTCTTTTTATTACAACTAAAGCTATAGTTTCTGTGATATTGACTGGTTGATATAAACAATTATTGTAGAGCATTTCATCATCATATCTACCATATCATCATCATCATAAGGTCGTCAGTCCTAAGGCTGGTTGGACCTCACCTTCACTCCATCCTACCCTGAGCTAATCTTCGCATTTCTGTGTTTTTTTCCCTATTTTCATTTCCACGCAAACATACAAAGATAACAATTTTTTGATCGTTTATATTGTACTAGCAAGTGAAGATTTTACAACTGATTTTTACTTTACTTCAGCGAATAAGCAAGTGTTTCTAATCGATTGCCAATGATGACGTTTGAATACATTGATACACTGTGTTTTTCGATATGGATAAATAATTTAATGCTGAAAGATACGAGGTTGTCGCTCATCATTTTTATTAAAGTAAATTTTATCAAATAATAGAACACCTGTTCGATAAGACTACAAAAATTGCATAAGTAGTATCTATACTACGTCAAAACACCTTTTGATCGTATCTTTTTGAATTAAAATAGGATTTTAGTTTGTCAGATTAACTATAGATTGAATTTTCTCATAGTTTCCAGACATGTTGAAATTTTCCTTAATGAAATTGAATGCAAGTACTGTTGAGTGAAACTAAACTAAATACTTATTTAAAACATAATGTTGTAATAATATTTAAAACTTATTATCGTAGATATTAAAGATTAATTCCTTTTAGAAAGTAAGATTAGTTTTTTACTGACATTCTTACTTCCTCTTTTTTCCTGAAGTGCAGCCTTTTTAACTTGTATTTCTACAGAATATTTCAACTGATGCTTCATTAAGATGATGCTAGCTGTACTTATTGATAACCAAAGCTTCAATTCAAACGCAATCTTTGCTGAAAGTTCTTGCAGAGATAAGAGATTTGCTAAGATTTAATAATAAAGGGTGCTTCTGTTTACCAAAACTTATTTGCGACCTATACCATTCAGCATAAAAAGGAAGTGGTTGGTCACTATCCACATTTTAGCCCAGTGCGTAATAAGGTTTTCATGAGCCCGAGAGCGAACCCTGTGATGGGACACTCATCTATCTCATGTGAATCTGTGTCTCGCTCTTCATCCATCGAGTGTCGTACCCATTTTGTTCTATTCAAATTTCCGTTGGTTCAGGCCCCCATGAGCTCTGGGCATCTACGTTCATCGATTGGTACTCCACTGTTTCAGCCCCATTTAAAATTTAATGCCTCAATTTTTGGTGATTACAAATGCAAAAACTTAATAACACCCATTTAAAGCTATATATGAGATGCTTAAGAACCAATAACCACACTTGATTGTTCTATTTGGTCGGTTAGTGAGAAAGGTCTCTTACGTAAGTCGATAAAGTGATATTTAATGGTAAAGGACAGTTGCATGAACGTATGCATGTAAATCTACGTTTGTTATTATTCTTTGGCGCGTTTATAAAGAGACATAAGTATGTATAGTTAATAAGTATCTACACAACACATGTTTGTTTATATATTAATATCGCTATCTGCCCTCCTATCGTGTGATAACGGGTCTAGAGAGCGTGTTGCTCTAACAGCCATCACATCCGCTCGTATCGCAAAACGGACGAGTTAAAATGTATACATATAATTAAAAAAAAGGACGAGTTTCTAGTGCGCGTAAAGATGAGTTTGATCTTGTGAAATAGACTTTTTATATTTTGTGGTGTTTGTTAAGGTGTCTGCTAAAAAGAATCATCATGAGGAAAGTTAGCAGCAATCTTGTCAACTTAATGGGATTCGTTAAGGAATTCAAAAGTGACTATGATGGCAATGATAGTAGTAGTACTAGTAGTAGTAGTAGTTCTTCTTTGGATGGCAGCACCGATTCTAGTGGGTAAGACAAGATGCTGCTGATTGGAAATAACACGTACTTACTCGCATTGGAACTAAGATAATGTTTTAATAGTGTTGAATATTATCATAACAATAATAATTAATAATAATAAAATCCGTTCTTTAATTAAAAATCTGAAAATTTAATAATTAAATACCGGCAAATAATGGAATCGAAAAATAATTCTAACTAACATTATGAGTTCGTTTTTGTTTGTTTGTTTGCTACCATTTCACACCTTAACTACTGAACTGATCATTATGAAATTATGTACACACATCGCAAGGGGTATAGAAAAGAACATAGAGTACTTTTTATCCAGAAAAAAGAAATAGTCCTTCAATACGTATTAGGGATGTCAACACCAGCGCAGCCGCGGGTAAAACCTACCATGAAGTTTTGTACACACATTGACATGGGTACAGAAAATGACATAGGGTACCTTTTATACAGAAAAGAAATTGCTGTTCCCCAGGGTTAGAAAAATCAATTTTATGTGGTCATCGATGACCTTTGATACGTATTTAGGACATCAACTTGCTAAACTAAATCAACTAACTTGTACTTCACAAAATCAAATGCTTCTAATTAGCTACTACTATTAACGCGGGTGCTTCAGATTCTTAAGCCGCATGGAAGAGACTTCAAACTTGACATTGGGGTTGGGCACAGGTTAGCAACCGTAACCTTACTTCTTTTACTTTTTCCAATATCTCCTAAGTCTAAGGCATTTTTATCATCTGCCTGCAACATTACATCTCTAACGTATGTCAGCTGTTATAAAAGCGTCTTCAGATGATTGGGTTTTATGGATCTTAAACAAAAAAAGAGACAATTCAATAAATACAATAAAAAGAAAATTTATAAAATAATCTGTAGATATATAAGTAGTGAGTAATTTGTCACATTGTTTTGGTAATTTACAATAAAATTAATCACTGTGGTACCTACTTAGGATGGCACTTAAATTTCTAATCGTGATTGTTTATTAACTTCATATTTTTGATTACCCTTTCTATTTCTTAATTTTTTTGATAAACTAAGAATTCCAATTTTGATAAAAGTATATTACGGAATATTTAGGATGTTGTTTATTAGTTACTTTTCATACAAAAGATAAATTTTTAAACTAATTTATGATTATTTTTCCCTTTGCATTTTCGAAAATATTTACAATTTAAATGTTACAACTTTTCTAACGCTCTTGGTAACTCATTGATGTGCAAATATTTTTCATTATACAACAAACATTTTTTAAGAAAACTGATAAGATAACTGAAATTACATTTTTTCAAAATATGTATGCACAAATATAAATATAAATTTTGCTAAATTTAGTAACAAAATACTTGCCTGTACATGTTGCCTTATGAAAAACGGTTGTTAATATGTATGTACTTAGTACGATAGGAGATTTATTATAAGACTTAAAAAACTTTTTAATTCTAGGAACCTGTTTATTATGTAAACGTTCTGCAAAACATAGGCAATTCAAAAGGAATAACATTTTTTTGTTTAAAGGTAGTTTTATAGGAAATTGTGATCAAATCGACAAATCGATATGTCATTTGTTTTATAAATAATCAATAATATTAAATCCTATATTGCTCACGTAATTCTCCAGATTTTCAAACATCACCAGGACACTTCCGCTTAGAAACGTAACTGACGAGTGATTAGTCACGATTCCTTCTACAGATTAGGTACGAGGATGTTGAGCTAGAAAACAAAGGTATTACGAGCCTTTTGGCACCCAATGTGTTTCATGTGGTTTTGTATATATATAGCATATCTGATTTGATACGCAAGTGCTTTTTGTTGTTGTTTTTAATTATTATAATCACATTCTTGTTCCAGGTTAATTATTCCTTTTGTTTGCACTCACTACAATTATTAACTAATAACTTATTTACAGGTTTTTATTATTTTTACTCCTGATATTCCTTCACAGGAGTTGCTGTACCTGGGTGTTTCGTTTTCTCTGTTGAATTACACCGCTCCGGTATCTTTGACTGTTAGAGTCAGGAATTTTTATGACTTCGCGGATACAGAGAGAAGAAAATTGGCGCAATTCAAAATCCAGATTTAATTTCTAATATTTTCTTTCGAGGAAATTTTCTTCTGAATTATTGTACAGGCACACATGAGAGTTTTAGAGTGGCGAATCTAGGATCTTTATTGGGGGAAGGTTGTGCTTATGAAGGGCTTGTATCGTCGTGAAATGTTGAAATAGTAGTGGAATCAAATAGAGCATAAGAAGTGTCTGAATTGAGATTTTAGAGACAAATTAAGATCAAATAGAAAATATTATAAAATATTGTTGGAGCAAAGCACCTTATCGCATATTACAGCGGCAAGGAGCTAACCAACGAAAATCGCCATTGCCAGATAAGATTCTTTGAATTTTTGTAGTTTTAATAGATTATCTGTACTGATAAAATTAATTCAGAAATACATTACCAGATGAATTTCCTGTTATTCCCTAGTTCTTTATATCTAAATTTGCTTATATTTTTCCAAACAAAAATTTATTTGACGTAATAAAGGAAGATCTAGGGTTCTAAATTCCATGGTTTTGTCATTTTGCGCAACATTTCTAAAGGAATCGGTTATATAATTACCGGAACAGTTTTTGTGAAACATAACATAACACAACATACAATTTACAACTAGGTAACTAAAATAAATCCTTTTGTTTGGGCTGTTAACCCAGGCAAGGCAACAAATGCTAAATAAAACCAACGATTGCGAAGTGAGTGGGCAAACTGGTAATAAGACGATGTGAATTATACCTACATAAATTTTTAACAGTAGCTTGATTTTATGGAACAAATATACCCACCTTTTCTGAAATTTTGAAAGCAAACTTGGCTGCGTTAAGTTGAATATGACTTAAGTATGACGGTGGTGTTGTGTCATTTTATGTAGATACCTACCTAACATTCGTTGCTGAATTGTGGTATGCAGATATTTTTCGGGAATTTTTTTTTGGATACTTGCCCAAAAGTTCTGACAACCGTACGATAACATCGATTATCATCATATACAAGATCGTCAGTCCTAAGACTGATTGGACACGCACTTCTACTCTTTCCTATCCAGAGGTAATCTTCATAACTACTTCTGAGCAGTAATCTAATCTAGGTCTAAATAAATTCGAAGTGGTCTGTATTCTGTCGAAACTGCCGGACGCGGATCGCGATTTCGATCTTTTTGGATCTGATCAGCAGCTCCAACAGAACACAGACCAACTGTTACCTGCTGTCTTAACAGCGCGTTTTAGAAAATACTACAAATGGCGCGGTAAACGCCATCTGTAGTACGATGTCCATTTAAATATATGGATATCTACTTGCTGAATCGATCCGCGTCTGGCAGTTTCGACAGAATACAGACCACTTCGAATTCATTCGATTATGGTAACGTGCCTTTCACAGTAAGTAGATATCCATATATTTAAATGGACCTTGTTGGAGCATACGTAATCCTAAAATGTAGCATCGTACTACAGATGGCGTTTACCGCGCCATTTGTAGTATTTTCTAATCTAGGTCTATCTTTACCAATCTTAACCCTTTTTTATGCTTTCAAAATGTCTCTAACTAGCCCTTCATGTCTGAGAAGGCATCCTATCTACCTATGTCTTGTATTTCTTATTGATTCATAACGCCCTCTGTTCTCCTATTTTTTCTAGTACCTCCTCATTTTTAACTTTCTCTACCTACGGTACCATCAACATTCGTCTTCTAACTTCTTTATTTGCTTCACTGTTGTAACATTCCATGTTCCGACTCCTAAAATATTACAACTTTCCCAGTTACACCCCTGAATGACATCCATCAACGTAGTCACCCCGTACATCCAAATAGAGGATTATTTTACTTTCGAAGTACTTTCCCCAGAGGAGTTCATCATTTAACTCCTTTATTTATTTATTTTTTAAACAAATCGTAACATCCCCCCAAAGCGCTAAATTACGTATATTGGACTTATATTACTTTATTTTGTATATAAAAAGGAGACTGTCAGTACGTATTTTATTCTACACTAGCTTATATTTTTAAGAAACTGATGCCGTACCTTGCAATAAAATATTCTTATGTTGTTAACCCACCTCTAGGGTATACAATAATCTCAGAATTCAAACTTTCAATTTAAAATTCACGAAAATACAGGATGCATTCCTATGATGCACGTTTTATCTATATCTGTTAATCGTTCTGCACTCATTTTTTAATAAACGTAGAAATTGTACGCTTAAAAAACTACTTGAAAAAGTGTGTTCATTAATTATGATACCAAAACTGCTACAAATAAAAACATCAAGTTTTATTCTCTTTTGTACGTTCTTAAAAAATTACGTATCGGTGAGTAGAGTAAAGTCAAAGGAAAAATAACAATGTTATTGATAATGATAAGGTGTATCTTGATTGAAAATCCATATTGTTATCTGAGACATCTTTTCTTTATAGTAAATAAAAGGACAATTCAATAATAATAATTCTGTCAATGAATTTTGTTGACATACGTAGAAGGTTGTAGAGATTTGTGGCTAAACGGATGAATTATTAATGGAAATAGTTATTTTGTTGGTACACTAGGTTTTACCCACGGCTTCTCGTCTCAAATCATCAACGACTACATGAAATTAATTTTTCTATCTCTCGGTAACTGATTTTTTTTTTTTTTGGAAAAAAGGGTACCCTGACAATGTGTATACAAAATTTCATGATAGGTTTTACCCGCGCTGCGGCATCTCTCGAATTTATGTCCTAAACATGTGTTACAACAACTATATGAAACTAATTTTTCTCTCTCACGGAAACAGTACTTTTTTTTCTGTATAAAAGTACCCTATGTCTTTTTCTAAAGCCCTGATAATGTGTGTACAAAATTTCATGATGATCCACCGAGTAGTTAAGGCGTCAAATTGTAGCAAACAAACACATTTAATTTTTAATTTTTATTAAAAGATAAAATTAATTCAGAAATAC